>NC_091241.1:11791659-11899159 GCF_040958095.1 Procambarus clarkii | reverse complement strand
AGTGTTGTAAGTTATATAGAGGGCGTTCTGGCCGTGACAACCCACAGCCAGTCCCGGGGTAATGATTAAGTTATGAGAGGTTATATATCATACTGTGAGTGGAGTAGAGGGATTAATCTGATCATTGTCACATGATCAACTGAGTGGAGTAGAGGGATTAGTCTGATCATTGTCACATGATCAACTGAGTGGAGTAGAGGGATTAGTCTGATCATCGTCACATGATCAACTGAGTGGAGTAGAGGGATTAGTCTGATCATCGTCACATGATCAACTGAGTGGAGTAGAGGGATTAGTCTGATCATCGTCACATGATCAACTGAGTGGAGTAGAGGGATTAGTCTGATCATCGTCACATGATCAACTGAGTGGAGTAGAGGGATTAGTCTGATCATCGTCACATGATCAACTGAGTGGAGTAGAGGGATTAGTCTGATCATCGTCACATGATCAACTGAGTGGAGTAGAGGGATTAGTCTGATCATCGTCACATGATCAACTGAGTGGAGTAGAGGGATTAGTCTGATCATTGTCACATGATCAACTGAGTGGAGTGAGGGATTAGTCTGATCATCGTCACATGATCAACTGAGTGGAGTAGAGGGATTAGTCTGATCATCGTCACATGATCAACTGAGTGGAGTAGAGGGATTAGTCTGATCATTGTCACATAATCAACTGAGTGGAGTAGAGGGATTAGTCTGATCATCGTCACATGATCAACTGAGTGGAGTAGAGGGATTAGTCTGATCATTATTACACAATCAACTGAGCGGAGTAGAGGGATTAGTCTGATCATTATCACACGATCAACTGAGTGGAGTAGAGGGATTAGTCTGATCATTATTACACAATCAACTGAGCGGAGTAGAGGGATTAGTCTGATCATTATCACACGATCAACTGAGTGGAGTAGAGGGATTACTCTGGCCATCGTCACACAATCAACTGAGTGGAGTAGAGGGATTAGTCTGGCCATCGTCACACAATCAACTGAGTGGAGTAGAGGGATTACTCTGGCCATCGTCACACAATCAACTGAGTGGAGTAGAGGGATTAGTCTGATCATTATCACACAATCAACTGAGTGGAGTAGAGGGATTACTCTGGCCATCGTCACACAATCAACTGAGTGGAGTAGAGGGATTAGTCTGATCATTATCACACAATCAACTGAGTGGAGTAGAGGGATTACTCTGGCCATCGTCACACAATCAACTGAGAGGAGTAGAGGGATTACTCTGGCCATCGTCACACAATCAACTGAGTGGAGTAGAGGGATTACTCTGGCCATCGTCACACAATCAACTGAGAGGAGTAGAGGGATTACTCTGGCCATCGTCACACAATCAACTGAGTGGAGTAGAGGGATTACTCTGGCCATCGTCACACAATCAACTGAGAGGAGTAGAGGGATTACTCTGGCCATCGTCACACAATCAACTGAGTGGAGTAGAGGGATTACTCTGGCCATCGTCACACAATCACTGAGTGGAGTAGAGGGATTACTCTGGCCATCGTCACACAATCAACTGAGTGGAGTAGAGGGATTACTCTGGCCATCGTCACACAATCAACTGAGTGGAGTAGAGGGATTACTCTGGCCATCGTCACACAATCAACTGAGTGGAGTAGAGGGATTAGTCTGATCATTGTCACACAATCAACTGAGTGGAGTAGAGGGATTACTCTGGCCATCGTCACACAATCAACTGAGTGGAGTAGAGGGATTACTCTGGCCATCGTCACACAATCAACTGAGTGGAGTAGAGGGATTAGTCTGATCATTGTCACACGATCAACTGAGTGGAGTAGAGGGATTACTCTGGCCATCGTCACACAATCAACTGAGTGGAGTAGAGGGATTACTCTGGCCATCGTCACACAATCAACTGAGTGGAGTAGAGGGATTACTCTGGCCATCGTCACACAATCAACTGAGTGGAGTAGAGGGATTACTCTGGCCATCGTCACACAATCAACTGAGTGGAGTAGAGGGATTAGTCTGATCATTATCACACAATCAACTGAGTGGAGTAGAGGGATTACTCTGGCCATCGTCACACAATCAACTGAGTGGAGTAGAGGGATTACTCTGGCCATCGTCACACAATCAACTGAGTGGAGTAGAGGGATTAGTCTGATCATTATCACACAATCAACTGAGTGGAGTAGAGGGATTACTCTGGCCATCGTCACACAATCAACTGAGTGGAGTAGAGGGATTACTCTGGCCATCGTCACACAATCAGTCCACACCTTCCACAATTACTCCCAAATAGAATAATAAAATAAAACAATTTGAAAAAACCAAGATTAAGGACGAAAATCTGGAACATGGTTTAATAAATCAAAATATTTCAGTCCAATTCACAGACCAGTGTCGCTCTCGCCACAAAGCTTCGTTCATTACATACACACAAAAAAATAGGTGTCATGTTTCTGAAAGAATTATCATAAATTCTTTAAACTGGAGAAAAACGGGTCAATAAATCCTTGCATTAGCATAAAATAAGCAGCGAGTATTTGCATCAATAATATACGCAGACATGCGCGTCGGGTTCTTATCGTAGTGGTCCCTTAATGTCCACTTATTGTTCTTAATTATCCCCTGGTAGATGTAAAGGAACTGTTGTAGTTTATGGATCGGTGAGGTGTGGTGTTAAACACTGAGAGGGGGGGTGGAGGTGTTGGGGGGGGGGGGGGGGGGTGTTCAGTGTTGAGGGGTGTGTGGGGGTGTTCGGTGGTGAGGGGTGTTGTAGGGCTGTGTTCGGATGTTCGGTTTATGAAGGATGGGGGAGGAGGGGGTTGGTGTTCGTTGTTGAAAAGTGGGAGTGTGTGTCGAGGGGGTGGTGTTCGAATCGATTCAAAAACATTCAGAAATATATATATATATATATATATATATATATATATATATATATATATATATATATATATATATATATATATATAATATATATAATATATATAATATATATATATTTTTTTCTTAGTTGCTACATGACAAGGGTCCAATTCAGGTAACACTTCTTCACTCTCCTTTCTCTTCATATGTGTCGGCTGGGTTATGTATCCAGCACTTCTGTAGGGGTTATGTATTCTGTACTTCTGTAAGAACCTCCCTGACACTGGCTTCGACCTACCCACATAAATAACCCTGATCAGTAAGGAATCTCCAGTTTCACTGAACATCTTAAGACAGGTTTTAAACGCTCACCGGAGGATCTCACTAGCAATATTATGACAGCCAATCATGCCATTATCTAACGTAATACTGATCAATTCAATGATTTGTTACTTGTTCAGCTAAGTGAACTATGGGGTTCAGTTCCTGTACCCATTATGTGCCTTTGTGGCTTTCTCTCACCGCCCACGGGATGGGTATTGGGTGCATAATAAGTGACTAAACTAACTTACCCACTTACAAGCTTTACTTTGATGCAATAAAATTACATAATAGTGTCTAAGATGATTTATATCAAAACAGGCTCTCAACACTGTGTCAATCACTAAGATCTGAAGTGATTGATTTTGACACTTGGCTGTCAAACACGCAATATTGTCGTGCAAGCTGCAATATTTTGACACTTGACTGTCAAACACGCAATATTGTCGTGCAAGCTGCAATATTTTGGCATTAAAACGACGTTCTAAGCTCGTTTGAGAGCTGTTTAACCCTTCAACTGCTACGAACGTTGTTTTGCGCGTTCTGTGTGTGTGATTAGCGTGGTTTGATCCAATACACTTGTACGGTCAGTCCTCATAAACAAGTGGACAAATGCTCATTAATCCACCCGCTGAACCCCTTGTTTATGAACGAAAAACACTTGACGCACGACTCACAACTGATGCCGTTCAGATATTTCTCGAACAGTGATTCGCTAACGTTCTCTATTGAAACTACCACGCTGCAAATGCTACACCCAAGCACTACAAATACAAATAATTGACAACGGAACCTAACTAAACCTAATCTAATCCAGCCTAACTAACCTAACCTTACCAGATTTTGTCCAAAATATACACAGAATTCTAATATATTGTCGATTTATACAGGATAAAAATCTAATTATAAGTACGTAAGTACGTTCAGATTCCTGAATGCGTCTTTGGGTTCGATCGCTGCGCGGTTTCAAAAACTCAAATTAAAAAAATTCAAATGTTTATTCAGGTAAAGTACATACATACAAGGTGTGATACAAACATTGATGGATTTATAGATAGAGCTAGTACATACAATGCCTAAAGCCACTATTACGCAAAGCGTTTCGGGCAGGAACCAGAAGTTAGACAGAGGATGCATTCTTTAGTCCCTCCACAATACCAATTCACAAAGCTATTAGGATAAGCAACAGCTACAGATTCACGAATCTGTTTTTTTCGCTTTTAACCTCATTCATTCCACCTTTACATTCATTAAAGGGATCAAGGGTCAGAAGACTCTTTGTGTTCTTCAGCATCATTAAACTGCTACGTGAACAGATACATCAGATGAAAGAAAACGTGCCCAACCGTTTCTGTCCTCCCCGGGGCGTTGAACCCGTGCGGTTGCGAGTCGACGCCGTAGACCACTATTAAAGTTGAGAGAGGAGCAGCATCCATACTTTATGCAGACGTAACAAATATTTTTACCTCAGGTGAGTAATATTGGGTTTGGTGGGGTTGTTTCCCGCCAAACACACACCGAAGCTACGACGTTGGTACAACGTTCGAACAAGTTTTAACACCACCTAACCAGTTATAACAACCAATATAGCAAGTTGTAACAACGTTCTAATACGTCATAAACACGTTAAGCCAAGATGTAACAACTTTATTACAAGTTGTAACAAGCGGAAAATAGAGACAGTTTCGGTTTGTGTTTCCAGGGAGTTGTGTTGGGTTGTGTTAGGTTACCTTACCTTGGAGTGTTTCCGGGGCTTAGCGTCCCCGCGGCCCGGTCGTCGACCAGGCCTAGGTTGAGTGTGTTTAAAATGTAACATTAAAAGGGTGCCAAATTTTCTCATATTATAGTCCCTACTCGGGTTTGTAACGAACAGATTTGTAATATAAAGATTAGCATGACTCATTGTCTGACGCCACAACTTATCTCAAGACCATGAGATGTCACCCTGGGCCATGAGTTATCACCCTGGGCCATGAGATGTCACCCTGGGCCATGAGATATCACCCTGGGCCATGAGATGTCACCCTGGGCCATGAGATATCACCCTGGGTCATGAGATGTCACCCTGGGCCATGAGATGTCACCCTGGGCCATGAGATGTCACCCTGGGCCATGAGATATCACCCTGGGTCATGAGATGTCACCCTGGGCCATGAGATATCACCCTGGGCCATGAGATATCACCCTGGGTCATGAGATATCACCCTGGGTCATGAGATATCACCCTGGGTCATGAGATATCACCCTGGGCCATGAGATATCACCCTGGGCCATGAGATATCACCCTGGGCCATGAGATATCACCCTGGGCCCTGAGATGTCACCCTGGGCCATGAGATATCACCCAGGCCATGAGATATCACCCTGGGCCATGAGTTATTACCCTGGGTCATGAGATATCACCCTGGGCCATGAGATATCACCCTGGGCCCTGAGATGTCACCCTGGGCCATGAGATATCACCCAGGCCATGAGATATCACCCTGGGCCATGAGATATCACCCTGGGCCATGAGATATCACCCTGGGCCATGAGATATCACCCTGGGCCATGAGATGTCTCCCTGGGCCATGAGATATCACCCAGGCCATGAGATATCACCCTGGGTCATGAGATATCACCCTGGGCCATGAGATATCACCCTGGGCCATGAGATATCACCCTGGACCATGAGATGTCTCCCTGGGCCATGAGATATCACCCAGGCCATGAGATATCACCCAGGCCATGAGATATCACCCTGGGCCATGAGATATCACCCTGGGCCATGAGATATCACCCTGGGCCATGAGATATCACCCTGGGCCATGAGATGTCTCCCTGGGCCATGAGATATCACCCAGGCCATGAGATATCACCCTGGGTCATGAGATATCACCCTGGGCCATGAGATATCACCCTGGGCCATGAGATATCACCCTGGGCCATGAGATGTCTCCCTGGGCCATGAGATATCACCCAGGCCATGAGATATCACCCTGGGCCATGAGATATCACCCTGGGCCATGAGATGTCTCCCTGGGCCATGAGATATCACCCAGGCCATGAGATATCACCCTGGGTCATGAGATATCACCCTGGGCCATGAGATATCACCCTGGGCCATGAGATATCACCCTGGGCCATGAGATATCACCCTGGGCCCTGAGATGCCACCCTGGGCCATGAGATATCACCCAGGCCATGAGATATCACCCTGGGTCATGAGTTATTACCCTGGGCCATGAGATGTCACCCTGGGCCATGAGATATCACCCTGGGTCATGAGTTATCACCCTGGGTCATGAGATATCACCCTGGGTCATGAGTTATCACCCTGGGTCATGAGATATCACCCTGGGTCATGAGATATCACCCTGGGCCATGAGATGTCACCCTGGGCCATGAGATATCACCCTGGGTCATGAGTTATCACCCTGGGTCATGAGTTATCACCCTGGGTCATGAGATATCACCCTGGGCTATGAGATATCACCCTGGGTCATGAGATATCACCCTGGGCCATGAAATATCACCCAGGGTCATGAATTATCACCCTGGGCCATGCGTTATCACCCTGGGTCATGAGTTATCACCCTGGGCCATGAGTTATTACCCTTGGCTATGTGTTATCACCCTGGACCATTAGTTATCACCCTGGGCCACGAGTTATCACCCTGGGCCATAAGTTATCACCCTGGTCCATAAAGTATCACCCTAAATCAGGAGTTATCACCCCTGAACCACTAGTTATCACCCCTGGGCCACAAGTTATCAGCCTGGGCCAATAGTTATTATCTAAAAATATATGCGTTATCACACCCCGGTAAGTACCTTACTAGCATCTGAGGGTTGTCTACAAACACGCTAGGACTTTCTACTAGCATAATAGGACTTCCTACTAGCATTTTAGGAGTTTGTATCTTAGTATTACGATTTTTTTCTACGGCAGCATTTTGGGACTTTCTATTAGTGACTTTCTACTAGGATTTGGGGACTTATGGAATTTTCTATTAACTTTTTTGGACTTGCTATTAGCATTATGACACTTTCTACTAGCATTTTGGGACTTTCACCCTGGAACTTTTACTAGCCCCTGGATATTGACTTATTTTCTAGCTGATTCGAACCTGCTGCTAGCACCCTTTGTGACTATTTAGTGGTACGCAAGTACAGTGGTACTTCTCTACTAGCACTCGCATACTCCCTCTACTAGCAGACTGGATAGTATCCACTAGCGCAGGCACAGCCGGTGTGTGGTGGATGCGAACCTGTAGCCTTCAGGTCGAGCGCGGTAATGACTATATTTAAGTAAGTATTTTGATATATGAGCAACTTAGAGCCGTACGCTATAATTGTTTGCCCAGAGCGAGCACTCCAGTCTGGGTCGGTTGATGCCTCCCTGAACGAGGAGATGTTAGTCTCTCTCTGTCTCTGTCTCTGTCTCTCTCTCTCTCTCTCTCTCTCTCTCTCTCTCTCTCTCTCTCTCTCTCTCTCTCTCTCTCTCTCTCTCTCTCTCTCTCTGTCTCTGTCTCTGTCTCTCTCTGTCTCTTGCTCTCTCTCTGTCTCTCTGTCTCTGTCTCTCTGTCTCTGTCTCTCTCTCTCTCTCTCTCTCTCTCTCTCTCTCTCTCTCTCTCTCTCTCTCTCTCTCTCTCTCTCTCTCTCTCTCTCTCTCTCTCTCTCTCTCTCTCTCTGTCTCTCTCTCTCTCTCTCTCTCTGTCTCTCTCTCTCTCTCTCTCTCTCTCTCTCTCTCTCTCTCTCTCTCTCTCTCTCTCTCTCTCTCTCTCTCTCTCTCTCTCTCTCTCTCTCTCTCAGTTCAAAGATTTGTGACAAACAGATTTGTCTTCTTTGTATATTGATTATGAACTTATTATAGATACCGCCATGACGGATTTCAATAGGACGAGACTCACAGGAATATTTTAATTGGTTCACAGGTAACATTATGCGCTGGTGATCTCCGCCGCCGCCGCCTCGCCTGGTTACAACCTGTTTAATACCGCGCGAATGACATCCACCAACTTCTCATCAAAGTTATTAAGACGTTCTGCAAGTGTAGAGACAAAACTCATTTATGAAAATTAAATGTTTACTGACATCCTTGAGGTTAATTTTCACGCTATGTATGCGAGAAGAATTTTCCAATTATCCCGAATATGTGTCGACACGCTCAACGACGCCGTGTAGAACCGTGGCGGGAAATCCAAATGTAATGGATGTTTAGCATTCGTGTTGGATTGTTTTTTTGACGCATGGATTTGTTTTTTTTTCTCGAGAGAGAGAGAGAGAGTATTGGTGCCGGAGTGATTGCTAGGTCTACGGGCTCGTGAGGATAACTAGTGGGTTGGAAACAGAATGCTTTGGTGCGATTTTGGCGAGCAAGTAGGGCGTAGGGGAATGGTGTTGGGGGATTGAACCAGTGAGGGAGGGAGATAGGAGGGAGGGAAGGAGATAGGAGGGAGGGAGGGAAGGAGATAGGAGAGAGGGAGGGAAGGAGATAGGAGAGAGGGAAGGGGATAGGTGGGAGGGAGGGAGGGAGGGGTGGAAGGGGCTGTTGAGTTGTTAGTGCTGCTACTGGAGACTACAGCCAGCCATTATGTCTGCGCCAGTATGATTATGGGGCTCTCTCTCACACCACTCCCTCACTCTCCTTCCTACCTCACATTCCACATCCCTCATGCCACTCTCCTCCTCATAATCCCAGTCGTCCTTTCTTTCCTCATACATTTGGTCTGTTGTAGCCGGTCCTCGTGTGTAGTGGGTGAATGGTCCGTGTTAGTAAGACCTCGTCCCCTCCTATAGTGATAGTTAGACCATGTCTTGAGTGTCACACAGTGCCATGAGTGCCTCACAGTGCCACGAGTGCCACAACTCTGCCCCCCAGGTCTAAACAAGCCCAGTCATTTCTACTCAATTATTTCTCCACTCTCCACCTACCTAGGTGGCGTTGAAACGGGGGGGGGGGGAGGGCGAGGGGTGAGGGGGAGGGACATTGTCGGTAGATAGATGGTGAGAGGGGGGTGGGGGTGTTGATGAGTATGGGGGGGGATGAGGCGGAGTGAAGCATTATCATCACCCTCATCCACCTGTAATTAGGACGGGCTCAGGTTGGTCACACGCTCATTAGTACAGTCTCACGTTGATGCTATCTACCCCCCCCCCCACCCTCCCTCCCTCCCTCCCCCTCCAGGGGCTCCCCTACACTCCTACCGTAACCCCCCCCCCACCCCCATCCTTCCCCACACACCCCTACCTCAACCCCGCCCCCCCCCCCCAGCCGCGGACAATCTACCTTGACAAATTACATATACAATCTACCTCGGTAAATTACGTGGACAATCTACCTCGGTAAATTACGTGGACAATCTACCTCGGTAAATTACGTAGACAATCTACCTTGGAACACCATAGGAGAGCGACTCTTGTTCCCCCATGCATTTAGATCCAAGATTATTATCTGTAATAGGTGTAGATTTCTGCCTCATGTTACGTCAGTTACAGATCTGTGACGTTTGTGGTATCTGTGATGTATGTGGTATCTGTGACGTATGTGGTATCTGTGACGTATGTGGTATCTGTGACGTATGTGGTATCTGTGACGTATGTGGTATCTGTGACGTATGTGGTATCTGTGACGCATGTGGTATCTGTGATGTATGTGGGCTCTGTGATGTATGTGGTGTCTGTGACGTATGTGGTATCTGTGACGCATGTGGTATCTGTGATGTATGTGGGCTCTGTGATGTATGTGGTGTCTGAGACGTATGTGGTATCTGTGACATATGTTGCATGTGTGACGTATGTTGCCCTCATGATGCCAAACTTGTAGGTAAGTTCTTGGAGACACAGACTGCATTGTCTGGTGTCAATGCCATCATATTATGAGTTCCTGTGGCGCCACAGTCATAGTTGTTCACCTGTCCTATAACATTACTGTTGCAAGGAGACTGCATCCACTCGCCTACTTTCTAAGGTCACTCACTCGTATGTAGTCTCGCTTCATGCAGGTCGGAGTTCAATTCCCGACCGTCCAAGTGGTTGGGGCATCATTCCTTCCCTCCCCGTCCCATCCCAAATTCGTACCTTGACCCCTCTTGTAAGTCGCATATAGTCGTAATGGCTTGGGGCATTCCATACCCCTCCCTTCTCTCTTCATTTCATAACACTTTGCATAATTATAAATCCGATTTGAATATCCCATAACGAAAGCTTAAATTTCACAGTAATTGCCAGGTGCCGTCTGGGTTAATTAGAGCAGCCACGGGAGATAATCTTCCGAGAGGTGTAATTTGGAATGTTGTGGTGGTTATCAGTACTGCGCTCTGGCTCTCACTTGTTATAGGAGAGGTCTCCTCTAGGTGAGACACACACACTCACACATGTAGCAATGTCATGGAAAATCTGGTACAGAGACACTCCCCAACACTTATTACTGCTCTATCTCTTTGTCTCTCTGTCTCTGTCTCTGTCTCTCTCTCTCTCTCTCTCTCTCTCTCTCTCTCTCTCTCTCTCTCTCTCTCTCTCTCTCTCTCTCTCTCTCTCTCTCTCTCTCTCTCTCTCTCTCTCTGTCTGTCTCTCTCTCTCTCTCTCTCTCTCTCTCTCTCTCTCTCTCTCTCTCTCTCTCTCTGTCTGTCTGTCTCTCTCTCTCTGTCTCTCTGTCTCTCTGTCTCTCTGTCTCTCTTTCTGTCTCTCTCTCTCTTTCTGTCTCTCTCTCTCTCTCTCTCTCTCTCTCTCTCTCTCTCTCTCTCTCTCTCTCTCTCTCTCTCTCTCTCTCTCTCTCTCTCTCTCTCTCTCTCTCTCTCTATATATATATATATATATATATATATATATATATATATATATATATATATATATATATATATATATATATATATATGTTTGCAAACTTCTACACGGGTACCATCGAGCAAAAAGTCTTAGTCGACATGAACTTGAAACCGGCCATATACTGCAGGTATGTTGACGACATTTTTACACAGGTACCTGATGTCAGACATCTGCAGGAGCTGAAGGAGGCATTTGAGCAGAGTTCCGTGCTGCGTTTCACTTACGAGATGGAAAAGGATGGGAAGCTGCCCTTTCTAGATGTAACAGTCATGAAAAAGAGCGGAGGTTTCCACACTGCAGTCTACACTAAGGAAACGAGCATAGGAATGTGCCTAAATGCCAACAGCGACTGCCCAGACAGGTACAAGAGGAGTGTTGTTAACGCATATGTCGACCGTGCTCTCAGCCACAGCTCAGAATGGAAGCAAGTCGACGAAGAACTCTGTAGGGTAAGGCAGGTCCTAGTCAACAACGGCTTCTCCAATGGTTTCGTCGAAGACATCATAAGAAGGAAAGTGAAACGCCATGCAACCTCTGAAGAGACAACTAACACAACACCTATACCCCCTATTAGACTATTTTACAGGAACTTCTTTTCCACAGCTCATAAAACGGAGGAAAGGGTCCTGAAAGATATTGTTAATAGAAACGTTACCCCTACAGACAAAAATCAGAGGATACAACTGACGATTTACTATAAAACCAGAAAAACGGCCAGCCTACTCATGAGAAACTCTCCAGACACAAAACAGAACGCTTTAAAAGAGACTAACGTCGTCTATGCCTTCAAATGCCCTCTTGGGGACTGTAAGCTCCAAAAAAAACAGTATATAGGCAAGACAACAACATCTCTTTCTAGGCGTTTAACGATGCATAAGCAACAGGGCTCCATTAAGGAACATATAATCTCTTCCCACAACCAAACCATCGCCAGAGAAATCCTAGTAAACAACACAGAAATCATCGATAGATACAGAGATAGCAGGCGGCTTGACGTTTGCGAGGCACTACACATCAAGAAGTCAACACCAGCAATCAACAGCCAATTAATGCACAACTATATTCTACCCACCTCAAGTCTCCGCTCCAATATAGAAGCATCAAGAAATATGGACCAATAGGCTTTCTACAAACACTTCTATTCAATACCCATTGTTTCGTGTTCTGTCTTGTGTTGATGAAATTAATACCCTATTAATGCCACCTCACCCCATCCACCTCACTCAAATGTAGATATAAAATCGGAGATGCGTAAGTTCTATTCAGTTGTGTATTTGTAAACTAAAGTCTTTGAAAATGTAATAAGTTTTACGAAACGCGCTCGTGTCGCGTCAGACTAGAAATAAAAATGAATTTTGGAGAATTGATTTTTGATTTACCTCCAACAGTGAAAAGAAATGTACGAAAGATTGAGAAAATTCGTGTTAGAATTATTAATCTTACTTTTTCGGTCATATTTAATAATATATGTCTACAGGAAAGACTGCTACCAAAAAATATATATATATATATATATATATATATATATATATATATATATATATATATATATATATATATATATATATTAGTGCGTACTCTCATACTTGGACGAACGGAAGGACCTTCCTGTCATAATCAGTGACTTCAGTCATATCAGTACAGACATATATCAATATAGTGCCAAAGAGACATGGAAAGATAAACTACTGGACACACCAACGATAAAGTCCCCAAGCCCACATATCGATGACATCACTAGAGTGAAGGAAATTGATGCACCGGCCCAGACTAGACACACACTTTGAATGAGTTGATGCTGAAAAAGAGTAAACTTTCAGGGACAGTAGCAGTCAGCGATCACTATGTGTTGACTTTTGAGAGGACTGGGAAGTCATCCATCCACTTTGTGATGGTAACCTTTACCCCCACTGGATGTGGAAGGGGGGTTGGGGGGTGGGAGGAAGGGGGTTAGGGGGTGTAGGGGTTAGGGGGGGGGAGGGCAAATCAAATTATGAAACTGGCTCACCGGATACGTAATTTGGGAAGCTTAGAGACTGTACTTGAGGTCGTTCTCGGACCCATTGTTGATATATGCAATAAACTGTGTTAATTAGCTTATCAAAACTGTAACTTGTTTAGCTTAAATTAATTTTGGGGTTCAGCTCCTGAGCCCGTTATGTGTTTCTGAAATCTTTTCATTGTCGCCCGCAGGATGGGTATGGGGGGCATAACCAGTGAACTAAACTAACACGCTTTAACTGATTGGTACATGGACGGCCTCGCTTCTTGCAGGTCCGCGTTTAATCCCCCCAATGATCAAAGTGATTAGACACCATTCTTTTTCTTCGTCCTGATACATCAGCTTCTATCCTGTCCTCATATCGCATCTCCTTGAACTCTCATATCCCTTCCAATTGCTATGTTGTTTCACTGACTTAGCCCATTCTTCTGACAATTACGTTATCTTACAAATTATCCTTTGAAAACATCTGGGACTGATCACTGCGGTCTAGCCTTCAGATATCATTCTGAAGGCAGCCAAACATGGAAGGGATATAAAGATACATAAGAGGAAACATATACAAACCCAGGGATATAACCCACGGTATTACAAACGGCGAAAGGATGCAGAGTTGTCGAGCATGAGAACACGAAAACAATGCAAGGACTAAGAGGTCGACGGGAAGCAGAGGTGCGAACCAGTATCTCAGAATAAGCAAGGCAAGTAACCGGGCAATTTTGAAAGCAGCGGCGGCGTCAGTCAGAGCGCTCCGCAGCTGCAGCGTCAGGAGGAAAACATTCTTAATTGAGGAAGTGGTGAAACTGAAGATAAGTGGACACACATTCACAGCTAAAGATACGAGTGTGGGGGCGTGTGTGAGAGCGGTTTACAACACCGGAGAACAAGGGGGGTGAGGCGTGAAGCAGGAGGAAGGGGGGGGGGGGGGTGGCAATGTTTACCGACCTGGGGCCAGATTCACGAAAGCACTTACGCAAACACTTACGAACCTGTACATCTTTTCTCAATCTTTGGCGGCTTTGTTTCCAATTATTAAACAGTTAATGAACTCCGAAGCACCAGGAGGCTGTTTATAACAATAACAACAGTTGAATGGGAAGTTTTCATGCTAGTAAACTGTTTAATAAATGTAACCAAAACCGTCAAAGATTGAGGAAAGATGTACACGTTCGTAAGTGCCTGCGTAACTGCTTCGTGAATCTGGCCCCTGGCCATGCTGCCGGGACTCAACAGTGCTTTATACAGCATTTCATTTCATTATGCACCCCATACTCGTCTTGTGGGAGGTGGGGGGGAAAGGATTACAAAGGCACATAAGGGGTTCAGGACCGGGCTGTGGTGGGTATGTGGGCCTGCGGGCCGCTCCAAGCAACAGCCTAGTGGACCAAACTCTCACAAGTCAAGCCTGGCCTCCGGCCGGGCTTGGGGAGTAGAAAAACTCCCAGAACCCCATCAACCATGTATCAACCAGGAACTGAACACAATTGTTAATATTACAAACACACACACACACACACACACACACACACACACACACACACACACACACACACACACACACACACACACACACACACACACACCCTGCACTAAATGAGGAGGCGGCAACCTTGGAAACCTTGGAGGAATTTGACCTCACCAGTGATGAGGTCAAAAGGTGTCTGCTGGAGCTAGATGTGACAAAGGCTGTTGGGCCTGATAGAATCTCACCATGGATACTAAAGGAAGGTGCAGAAGCACTAAGTGTGCCACTCTCTATGGTGTATAACAGGTCACTGGAAACAGGAGACTTACCAGAAAGTTGGAAGACAGCTAACGTGGTCCCAATAAACAAAAAGGGTGACAGGCAAGAGGCACTGAATTACAGGCCAGTTTCCTTAACTTGTATACCATGCAAGGTGCTGGAGAAGATCGTGAGGAAAAGGCTCGTAGAGCATCTGGAGGGAAATAACTTTGTAACGCACCACCAACATGGGTTCAGAGATGGTAAATCGTGCCTCACAGGGTTAATAGAATTTTATGACCAGGCAACGAAAATTAGGCAGGAAAGAGAAGGGTGGGCCGACTGCATTTTCCTGGATTGCCAAAAAGCCTTCGACACAGTACCCCATAAAAGGCTGTTAAAAAAGTTGGAGCAACAGGCAGGAGTAAAAGGGAAGGTGCTCCAGTGGATAAGGGAGTACTTAAGCAACAGGAAACAGCGAGTAACGGTGAGGGGGAAGACATCAGAGTGGCGAGATGTCACCAGCGGAGTCCCACAGGGCTCAGTACTTGGACCCATCCTGTTTCTAATATATGTGAACGATCTTCCAGAGGGTATAGACTCATTCCTCTCGATGTTTGCTGATGATGCAAAAATTATGAGAAGAATCAAGACGGATGAAGATAGACAGAGACTACAGGATGACCTGGATAAACTGGAGGAATGGTCTAGAAAATGGCTGCTGAAGTTCAACTCTGGAAAGTGTAAGGTGATGAAATTAGGCGAAGGGAGCAGGAGGCTGAACACAAGGTATCATCTGGGAGGGGAAATCCTGCAAGAATCAAATAGAGAGAAGGATCTGGGGGTTGATATCACACCGAACCTGTCCCCAGAGGCCCACATCAAAAGAATATCATCAGCGGCATATGCTAGACTGGCCAACATAAGAACTGCCTTCAGAAACTTGTGTAAGGAATCTTTCAGAACCCTGTATACCACTTATGTAAGACCAATCCTGGAGTATGCAGCTCCAGCCTGGAGTCCATACCTAGTTAAACACAAGACAAAGTTAGAGAAGATTCAGCGGTATGCCACCAGGCTCGTCCCGGAACTGAGAGGATTGAGCTACGAGGAAAGGCTAAAGGAGCTGAACCTCACATCCCTGGAAAACAGAAGAGTAAGGGGAGACATGATAACCACCTACAAAATTCTCAGGGGAATTGACAGGGTGGACAAAGACAAACTCTTCAGCACGGGTGGGACACGAACAAGGGGACACAGGTGGAAACTTAGTACCCAGATGAGCCACAGAGACGTTAGAAAGAATTTTTTCAGTGTCAGAGTAGTTAATAAATGGAATGCACTAGGAAGTGATGTGGTGGAGGCTGACTCCATACACAGTTTCAAATGTAGGTATGATAGAGCCCAGTAGGCTCAGGAATCTGTACACCAGTTGATTGACAGTTGAGAGGCGGGACCAAAGAGCCAAAGCTCAACCCCCGCAAGCACAATTAGGTGAGTACACACACACACACACATTTGTGTGTGTGTGTGAGTGTTCAAGAAGAGGCTCACTGCTGTGAGCCTCTTCTTGAATCACTTGTGATATAAAAAGATTGTTGATATGCATATGCATTTGTGTACATGTGTATGTATATATCTTTTTTATATATAATCTTTTTATATCACAAGTGATTCAAGAAGAGGCTCACAGCAGTCGCTACTCAAGGCAGTTTACATCTAAGGTGAGTCACCAACCAGTCCTCCTGTTTAGATAGTAGTTTTTGTAAATTTGTGCTCTATAGTACAAACTTTGACGTACTAAGCAATTAGATAGTTGAATTTGGTACTGGGGAATGGTCCAGGAGGAAGGGGAATGGTCCAGGAGGAAGGGGAATGGTCCAGGAGGATGGGGAATGAACCAGGAGGATGGGGAATGAACCAGTAGGAAGGGGAATGGTCCAGGAGGAAGGGGAATGAACCAGGAGGAAGGGGAATGAACCAGGAGGAAGGGGAATGGTCCAGGAGGAAGGGGAATGGTCCAGGAGGATGGGGAATGAACCAGGAGGAAGGGGAATGGTCCAGGAGGAAGGGGAATGAACCAGTAGGAAGGGGAATGGTCCAGGAGGAAGGGGAATGGTCCAGGAGGAAGGGGAATGTACCAGGAGGAAAGGGAATGGTCCAGGAGGAAGGGGAATGAACCAGGAGGATGGGGAATGAACCTAACGACCCTATAACACAACCTTACGAAACAACAAGTGAAGCACAATTGGAAAAAAATAGTCAATAAAGTGCCAATATATATATATATATTTATATATATATATATATATATATATATATATATATATATATATATATATATATATATTATTAAATATGACCGAAAAAGTAAGATTAATAATTCTAACACGAATTTTCTCAATCTTTCGTACATTTCTTTTCACTGTTGGGGGTAAATCAAAAATCAGTTCTCCAAAATTCATTTTTATTTCTAGTCTGACGCGACACGAGCGCGTTTCGTAAAACTTATTACATTTTCAAAGACTTTAGTTTACAAATTCACAACTGAATAGAACTTACGCATCTCCGATTTTATATCTACATTTGAGAGAGGTGGATGGGGTGAGGTGGCATTAATAGGGTATTAATTTCATCAACACAAGACAGAACAAGAGGTGGTATTAATAGGGTATTAATTTCATCAACACAAGACAGAACACGAAACAATGGGTATTGAATAGAAGTGATTGTAGAAAGCCTATTGGTCCATATTTCTTGATGCTTCTATATTGGAGCGGAGTCTTGAGGTGGGTTGAATATAGTTGTGCATTAATTGGCTGTTGATTGCTGGTGTTGACTTCTTGATGTGTAGTGCCTCGCAAACGTCAAGCCGCCTGCTATCGCTGTATCTATCGATGATTTCTGTGTTGTTTACTAGGATTTCTCTGGCGATGGTTTGGTTGTGGGAAGAGATTATATGTTCCTTAATGGAGCCCTGTTGCTTATGCATCGTTAAACGCCTAGAAAGAGATGTTGTTGTCTTGCCTATATACTGTTTTTTTTGGAGCTTACAGTCCCCAAGAGGGCATTTGAAGGCATAGACGACGTTAGTCTCTTTTAAAGCGTTCTGTTTTGTGTCTGGAGAGTTTCTCATGAGTAGGCTGGCCGTTTTTCTGGTTTTATAGTAAATCGTCAGTTGTATCCTCTGATTTTTGTCTGTAGGGATAACGTTTCTATTAACAATATCTTTCAGGACCCTTTCCTCCGTTTTATGAGCTGTGGAAAAGAAGTTCCTGTTCCTGTGGGAAGAGATTATATGTTCCCACAACCAAACCATCGCCAGAGAAATCCTAGTAAACAACACAGAAATCATCGATAGATACAGCGATAGCAGGCGGCTTGACGTTTGCGAGGCACTACACATCAAGAAGTCAACTCCAGCAATCAACAGCCAATTAATGCACAACTATATTCTACCCACCTCAAGACTCCGCTCCAATATAGAAGCATCAAGAAATATGGACCAATAGGCTTTCTACAATCACTTCTATTCAATACCCATTGTTTCGTGTTCTGTCTTGTGTTGATGAAATTAATACCCTATTAATACCACCTCTTGTTCTGTCTTGTGTTGATGAAATTAATACCCTATTAATGCCACCTCACCCCATCCACCTCTCTCAAATGTAGATATAAAATCGGAGATGCGTAAGTTCTATTCAGTTGTGTATTTGTAAACTAAAGTCTTTGAAAATGTAATAAGTTTTACGAAACGCGCTCGTGTCGCGTCAGAGTAGAAATAAAAATGGATTTTGGAGAATTGATTTTTGATTTACCTCCAACAGTGAAAAGAAATGTACGAAAGATTGAGAAAATTCGTGTTAGAATTATTAATCTTACTTTTTCGGTCATATTTAATAATATATGTCTACAGGAAAGACTGCTACCAAAATATACTAATATATATATATATATATATATATATATATATATATATATATATATATATATATATATTTATATATATATATATATATATTTATATATATATATATATATATATATATATATATATATATATATATATATATATATATATATATATATATAAGAAAAAGGTCAACAGAGAGGAAGTACCAAGAGAAGCAATAAACAATATTGCCTTTATTGCTCGTGTTTTTCAAGTCCTAGTTCGAACCTCTGATGAGCCAAGTGATTGAAATGGAAAGGAGGTACTGAACTAGAGGACCGTTTGTTAACCTGACACACACACTTAATGTCAGGTAATGATAATGTCGGTATCATCAATGATATCAATGATATCAATGGTCGAACATCAAAGAGCAGCGGCTCTTAACATTCTCGTTATGATTACAGACTCTCAGTGGATTCTGTAATGTGCTCTCATTACCTCCTTTACCAGACACGAAAACATGACGACCACGACTACTAGTCCTGTTAGGCACTAGTATAACTAACAAATGTCAATAGCTAGAGCCCCATACCCCCCATATTATGGTTCCCATACCCGAGGGGTGTGGATACCCCGGTTAAGAAGACCTGAACTAGAGAACAGGACGTATATAATAAAGATCTTCAGAGCTTGTGGGACAACACATTCTGCCTCACATACCTGAGAAACTTATCATCACAGAATCACATTAATCAAGACAGAATGCAGATTTTTTAGATAACTTTGAAGAGAATGTATTATCAGAATACATAAATGAATATTGTTTTAAACAGCACAAACACAAGTACTCGGAGCACAACAATGAACTAACAGCTGGATGCTGCTGGTACACATAGTAAATACACAAGTAATAAAGAAAAACATACACACACACACACACACACACACACACACACAAGCCAACCTGCAAGATGATTTAAGGGCAGCAAAGGAGGAGATAAGATACCTAAAGGAGACTCTTCCACAATACCAGGCACAAACCGTACCCCAGGGAGATGGGAATGCTACTGTGGAGGGGACCACCACAACCCAGATCTCATTTGCTGAAATGCTTAAAAAGAGCCCTGAAGCTAGGTCTGCGGTTAAGGAAGTTGCCATGGAAGTGGCTTCCTCTCAGGAAGCAGCTAGATGTACTAGCCGGCTGATAGAGAGAAATAGAGCAGTAGTAGTAGCAGGCATTGAAGAACAAACAGGGACCAGACCAAAGGAGCGGAGAGACAAGGACAAAAACATGATTAAAGAGATCCTTAAAGAGGTAAGGATGGAGGGAGCTGAGCGAAATGTTGAAAAGGTTTTCAGGCTTGGAAAGTACAACAAGGACAGAGACCGAATGATAAAGGTGGTTTTCATGAGCGAAATCGCGAAAGAGGAACTGCTAGCAAGGAAGTGTTGTCTAAAAGGTGTAGAGAAGTTCAAGAAAATATTCCTGCAGAGGGATATGACAAGGGAAGAGAGAATACGGACAGCAGACGCGAGGAAGGAGCGCAGGGAGAGAGAAGGAAATCAGAGTACCACAACCCAGAACCCTACAATCCCAGAGGGAAGTGGAGAACCCTCCTCAAACAGTGCAACAGCCACAGGGATTGGGGCACCACCCCCAAATTCTACCCAACAGACACCCAACCTGCCCCATCCCCTGTCAGCCCCCCACTAAGTACCCACCTAGGGCACCCTCCCCCCACCCACCCCCCTCCCCCCACTCACCCCCCTTCTCCCCCTCACCCCTCTCCCCAGGACCTCCCTTCTCCCCCATCCCCCATGCCCTCCCTTCTCCCACATGCCTTCCCGTCTCTCCCACCCCCATGCCCTCCCTTCTCCCCCTCCCCCCTAAGCCCCCCACTCTCCCCCACCCCACCTAAGTCTTCCCCTCTCCCCCACTCCCCTAAACCCTCCCCTCTTCCTCACCCACCTCAGCCCTCCCTTTTCCCCCACGCCCCCCAAGCCCTCCACCCTTTTCTCTCCCCCCAAGCCCCCCCATCTCCCCTATCCCCCACAGCCTCTCCTCCCCCCATGCTTCCCCAACCCTCCCTCTCTTACCCACCCCCTGTACCCTCCCCCTCTTATCCACCCCCTGTACCCTCCCCCTCTTATCCACCCCCTGTACCCTCCCCCTCTCCCCCACCACCCCAAGCCCTCCCTCCTCCACCAATCCCCCCCGTGCCAGGTCCCCCCAGCTCCCACTCACCCCAGATCCCAAAGGTCCCCCCCAGAAAAGAAGCAGAAGAGAGTCAGTTTCAGGGTGATGTACTCGAACATAGATGGGATCACAAGCAAGACAAGTGAACTAAGGGAAAGAGCACAAGAAGTTAACCCAGATGTAATCGGACTCACTGAAACAAAACTCTCTGGAATCATAACGAATGCCGTGTTTCCCCAGGAGTATACAGTAATAAGGAAAGAGAGGGAAGGTAGAGGAGGAGGCGGAGTGGCCCTACTCATGAGAAGGGAATGGAGTTTTAAGGAGATGGCCATCCCGGGCTGTGAGGAGTTCAGAGACTACATAGCAGGCACCATAACAATGGGAGGACCAAGAATAGTAGTAGCAGTAATATACAACCCTCCACCAAATGACAGAAGACCCAGTCAAGAGTATGAAAACAACAACAAGGCAGTTAACACTATAATTGAGAGGGCAGCCTCTGCTGCCTGTAGAAATAGATCCCACCTGCTCATCATGGGCGACTTCAATCACGGAAAGATTGACTGGGAGAACAAGGAACCGCATGGAGGCGAGGATACGTGGAGAGCCAAACTATTGGAGGTGGTGACAAGCAACTTTTTAACGCAGCATGTCGGAGAACCCACAAGGATGAGAGGCAATGACGAACCAGCGAGACTCGACCTAGTCTTCACTCTGAACGACTCCGACATAAGAGAAATCGGTTTTGAGGACCCAGTAGGAATGAGCGACCACAGTGTACTGGTGTTTGAGTACTTGATTGAAGAAGGGTTATTGAACTCGAGGAGGGATACCGAAACCAAAAGGTTAGCATACCGAAAGGGAAACTATGAGGGGATAAGAAAATTCCTAACAGATATAGCATGGGAAACAGAGCTCAGGGGAAAGACGGCCCAAGATATGATGGATTACATCACGCAGAAGTGCAAGGACGCAGCAAACAAGTTTGTCCCAGTCCAAAAGGAAAACAGAGAAATGAAGATGAGAAACCCATGGTTTAATCAAAGATGTAGGCTAGCTAAGCAGCAAAGTAAAAGGGCATGGAGAAACTATAGGAATAACAGGACACTGGAGAGCAGAGAAAGATACCAGAATGCCAGGAATGAATATGTCAGGATGAGAAGAGAGGCAGAAAGACAATACGAAAATGACATCGCAAGCAAGGCAAAGACTCAGCCTAAATTGTTGCATAGCCACATTAGGAGAAAAACAACAGTAAAGGAACAGGTTATGAGATTAAGGATAGGGGCGGAAGGATTCACTACAAATGACAAGGAAGTGTGTGAGGAATTGAATAAGAAATTCCAGGAGGTCTTCACCTTAGAACAAGGAGAAATTCCAGAGGTAAGTGAGGGAATAGCTAACCAGGAACCACTGGAAGAGTTTGAGATTACCAGTGGGGAAGTAAGGAAGTGTTTACTAGAGTTGGACGTGACGAAGGCTATAGGCCCAGATGGAATCTCCCCTTGGGTTCTAAAGGAAGGAGCAAGAGAACTGAGCCTACCACTCTCCATAGTGTATAACAAATCACTGGCAACAGGGGAACTGCCAGATACTTGGAAAGCAGCTAACGTAGTCCCGATATACAAGAAAGGGGATAGACAGGAGGCACTGAACTACAGG
The DNA here is from genome assembly GCF_040958095.1 of Procambarus clarkii. NCBI lineage: Eukaryota > Metazoa > Arthropoda > Malacostraca > Decapoda > Cambaridae > Procambarus > Procambarus clarkii. Next base: position 11,876,699 of record NC_091241.1, on the reverse strand, counting down.
CCAGTGTCCCTAACCTGCATACCATGCAAGCTGATGGAGAAGATTGTGCGAAAAAAACTAGTGGAGCATCTGGAGCGAAGGAACTTTGTAACACAGCATCAACATGGGTTCAGGGATGGCAGGTCCTGCCTCACAGGGTTACTTGAATTCTACGACCAGGCAACAAAAATAAGGCAAGAAAGAGAAGGGTGGGCAGACTGCATATTTTTGGATTGTCAGAAAGCCTTTGATACAGTGCCACACAAGAGGCTAGTGCGAAAGTTGGAGATGCAGGCTGGAGTGAGAGGGAAGGTACTCCGGTGGATAGAGGAATACCTAAGCAACAGGAGACAACGAGTCTGTGTGAGGGGTGAAGTCTCAGATTGGCGAGACGTCACAAGTGGAGTCCCGCAGGGGTCAGTCCTCGGACCTATACTGTTTCTGGTATATGTAAATGATCTCCCAGAGGGTATAGATTCGTTCCTCTCAATGTTTGCCGACGATGCAAAAATTATGAGGAGGATTGAAACAGAGGATGATAGTAGGAGGCTACAAGATGACCTGGATAGACTGAGTGAATGGTCCAACAAATGGCTGTTGAAGTTCAACCCGAGTAAATGCAAAGTAATGAAACTAGGCAGTGGAAACAGGAGGCCAGGCACAGGATACAGAATAGGAGATGAAGTACTTAATGAAACAGACAGAGAGAAAGATCTAGGAGTTGATATCACACCAAACCTGTCTCCTGAAGCCCACATAAAGAGAATAACGTCTGCGGCATATGCGAGGCTGGCTAACATCAGAACGGCGTTCAGGAACCTGTGTAAGGAATCATTCAGAATCTTGTACACCACATATGTAAGACCAATCCTGGAGTATGCGGCCCCAGCATGGAGCCCGTACCTTGTCAAGCACAAGACGAAGCTGGAAAAAGTCCAAAGGTATGCTACTAGACTAGTCCCAGAACTAAGAGGCATGAGTTATGAGGAAAGGCTGCGGGAAATGCACCTCACGACACTGGAAGACAGAAGAGTAAGGGGGGACATGATCACAACCTACAAAATCCTCAGGGGAATCGACCGGGTAAACAAGGACGAACTTTTCAACACTGGTGGGACGCGAACAAGGGGACACAGGTGGAAGCTGAGTACCCAAATGAGCCACAGAGACGTTAGAAAGAACTTTTTCAGTGTCAGAGTAGTTAGCAAATGGAATGCATTAGGAAGTGATGTGGTGGAGGCTGACTCCATTCACAGTTTCAAATGTAGATATGATAGAGCCCAATAGGCTCAGGAATCTGTACACCAGTTGATTGACGGTTGAGAGGCGGGACCAAAGAGCCAGAGCTCAACCCCCGCAAGCACAATTAGGTGAGTACAATTAGGTGAGTACACACACACACACACACACAAAACACACACACACATACACACACACACACACACACACACACACACACACACACACACACACACACACACACACACACACACACACACACACACACACACAAAACACACACACATACACACACACACACACACACACACACACACACACACACACACACACACACACACACAAAACACACACACATACACACACACACACACACACACAAAACACACACACACACACACACACACACCACACACACACACACACACACACACACACACACACACACACACACACACACACACACACACACACACACACACACACACACACACACTATACAAACACACTATACACACACACACACACACACACACACACACACACACACACACACACACACACACACACACACACAAACACACTATACACACAACCCTTTCTAAACAAGTGCGTCCCCTCCCCCGTCCCTCTAGCAATCTCTAACGACAAATGCACTGTTGCATTTCCCTCCACTATAGAAACCTACAATGTTTCTTCAACCTACCAACAGACTAAGCTCCCTGGAAACACCAACCGAAACTGTCTCTATTTTCCGCTTGTTACAACTTGTAATAAAGTTGTTACATCTTGGCTTAACGTGTTTATGACGTATTAGAACGTTGTTACAACTTGCTATATTGGTTGCCATAACTGGTTAGGTGGTGTTAAAACTTGTTGGAACGTTGTACCAACGTCGTAGTTTCAGTGTGTGTTTGGCGGGAGGAGACATTAGTGTCCTTGGTTCTTCCAGAAACCCAAGCAAGCAAGCAAGCATTCTGTCGCCTCCACCTGGTGAGCTCCGAGAGTCAACCAGACTCGCTGGCAGACGCTGTGGTTGACCCCTCTCCTATTAACCACGCTGTTATTATATACAATTTGTAGAGGCGAAAAAAGATCGAACCTTGATTAAAATCTGCTGATCGATACTGGAATAAATACAAGCCAGTGTGGTATTATCCGAGATTCCTGACGTGTTGTGATTACGGTTTGTGGTGCTGAAGTTGCAACTCATTTCACCATGAAGGTGAAATTCAGGTGCGACTGTTTCACCCACTCTAATGTCAGTATTCGATATTAGAAATTGTCATCGGGGGGATTTTTGTTCTAATTCATAATTAGACTCTGAAGCCTGTCTTAACATTCCTCCGGTGATATGGTGTCATAGTGTTTGAAAAAAAAAAATGATGGTGGTCCACCAATCAATTTTCTCACCTAATACACTGCATTTTTAACGCAATTTATAATTCATTAAAATTGAGACGTATTAGTATTAATTTAAACATCGTAATATTGACGTTTTCTTTGCATCGCCCTCGATAGGTTAGCTGGGTTGCTTGGGTTAGTTCGTCTCTAATTACGCAACACAATCGCATTTTGCCACTCAGTAAAAATACCTAACTTTACCTAACCAGAAGAGTACGAACCCCACCAACCCGCCTAACCTGTTGACACCGATGCTTAGAAAACGTCAACATTACCATGCTTTAATGCGTTCTAATGCAACACAATCGCATTATATGAATGAATTGGGGTGAATCATCAACCTATTCGCGCACTAGGTGAGCGGATAGGTTGTTGAGACAGGGAGTGTGAGGGTGGAAGACAGGGAGTGTGAGGGGTGGGAAGACAGGGAGTGAGAGGGTGGAAGTATGAGGCTGGGAGGGTGAGGCAGGGAGTGAGAGGGTGGAAGTATGAGGCTGGGAGGGTGAGGCAGGGAGTGTGAGGGGTGGAAGACAGGGAGTGAGAGGGTGGAAGTATGAGGCTGGGAGGGTGAGGCAGGGAGTGTGAGGGGTGGAAACAGGGAGTGAGAGGGTGGAAGTATGAGGCTGGGAGGGTGAGGCAGGGAGTGTGAGGGGTGGAAGACAGGGAGTGAGAGGGTGGAAGTATGAGGCTGGGAGGGTGAGGCAGGGAGTGTGAGGGTGGAAGACAGGGAGTGAGAGGGTGGAAGTATGAGGCTGGGAGGGTGAGACAGGGAGTGTGAGGGGTGGGAAGACAGGGAGTGAGAGGGTGGAAGTATGAGGCTGGGAGGGTGAGACAGGGAGTGTGAGGGGTGGGAAGACAGGGAGTGAGAGGGTGGAAGTATGAGGCTGGGAGGGCGAGACAGGCCATGAGGCTCCGTGGGATGAGTTACGGCATCCTTCACCCCATGCGTTAAACTGTCAAGGATTTACATGAGAGCTGCTCATCGCTATTCGGTGGCTCTGGCCAGCGTCAGTAACGACATGCGCGCTGTAGCCAGCATTGTTAATGTCCCCCCTCTGCTGTCACCCCGGGCGACACTGTGTGTGTGTGGGTGTGGGTGTGTGTGTGTGTGTGTGTGTGTGTGTGTGTGTGTGTGTGTGTGTGTGTGTGTGTGTGTGTGGGTGTGTGTGTGTGTGTAGGGGGGGGGGAGGCACGAGGGTGTGTGCTTATTCCTACCAGAGATTGCACGACTTTTGAGTACAGGTATCCTGAGCCACACAAGGTGTTGGGTAAAAGTATCCTGAGCCACACAAGATGTTGGGTACAGGTATCCTGAGCCGCACAAGGTGTTGAGTAAAGGTATCCTGAGCCACACAAGGTGTTGAGCAAGAGTATCCTGAGCCACACAAAGTGTTGAGTAAAAGTATCCTGAGCCACAGAACAGCAATTTAAGGAGGCAATTTTATCCTTCGTTCCAGTGCACCAAATTGCGAATTAAGGATTAAGCTCAAATTTTATAATGGAATAAAAGCATTAATGTGAGAGATGCGAACCTGGGCTTAGCGAGTCCGTGGACTTTCGCGCGGCGCTGATTAAGTCATTTGAAGAATCACGCTGAAGGAATTTCCTTTGTGGCGGGTCTGTTGCTTCGATAATGTCATTATTGTGACCCTGTGCGCGTGGGGGCTGTCATGATGCTTTGTGTGTGTGTGTGTGTGTGTGTGTGTGTGTGTGTGTGTGTGTGTGTGTGTACTCACCTAGTTGTACTCACCTAGTTGTGTTTGCGGGGGTTGAGCTCTGGCTCTTTGGTCCCGCCTCTCAACCGTCAATCAACAGGTGTACAGATTCCTGAGCCTATCGGGCTCTATCATATCTACACTTGAAACTGTGTATGGAGTCAGCCTCCACCACATCTCTTCCTAATGCATTCCATTTGTCCACCACTCTGACACTAAAAAAGTTCTTTCTAATATCTCTGTGGCTTATTTGGGCACTCAGTTTCCACCTGTGTCCCCTAGTGCGTGTGCCCCTTGTGTTAAATAGACTGTCTTTATCAACCCTATCAATTCCCTTCAGAATCTTGAATGTGTGTGTGTACTCACCTAATTGTACTCACCTAATTGTGCTTGCGGGGGTTGAGCTTTGGCTCTTTGGTCCCGCCTCTCAACTGTCAATCAACTGGTGTACAGATTCCTGAGCCTACTGGGCTCTATCATATCTACATTTGAAACTGTGTATGGAGTCAGCCTCCACCACATCACTTCCTAGTGCATTCCATTTATTAACTACTCTGACACTGAAAAAATTCTTTCTAACGTCTCTGTGGCTCATCTGGGTACTAAGTTTCCACCTGTGTCCCCTTGTTCGTGTCCCACCCGTGCTGAAGAGTTTGTCTTTGTCCACCCTGTCAATTCCCCTGAGAATTTTGTAGGTGGTTATCATGTCTCCCCTTACTCTTCTGTTTTCCAGGGATGTGAGGTTCAGCTCCTTTAGCCTTTCCTCGTAGCTCAATCCTCTCAGTTCCGGGACGAGCCTGGTGGCATACCGCTGAATCTTCTCTAACTTTGTCTTGTGTTTAACTAGGTATGGACTCCAGGCTGGAGCTGCATACTCCAGGATTGGTCTTACATAAGTGGTATACAGGGTTCTGAAAGATTCCTTACACAAGTTTCTGAAGGCAGTTCTTATGTTGGCCAGTCTAGCATATGCCGCTGATGATATTCTTTTGATGTGGGCCTCTGGGGACAGGTTCGGTGTGATATCAACCCCCAGCTCCTTCTCTCTATTTGATTCTTGCAGGATTTCCCCTCCCAGATGATACCTTGTGTTCAGCCTCCTGCTCCCTTCGCCTAATTTCATCACCTTACACTTTCCAGAGTTGAACTTCAGCAGCCATTTTCTAGACCATTCCTCCAGTTTATCCAGGTCGTCCTGTAGTCTCCGTCTATCTTCATCCGTCTTGATTCTTCTCATAATTTTTGCATCATCAGCAAACATCGAGAGGAATGAGTCTATACCCTCTGGAAGATCGTTCACATATATTAGAAACAGGATGGGTCCAAGTACTGAGCCCTGTGGGACTCCGCTGGTGACATCTCGCCACTCTGATGTCTTCCCCCTCACCGTTACTCGCTGTTTCCTGTTGCTTAAGTACTCCCTTATCCACTGGAGCACCTTCCCTTTTACTCCTGCCTGTTGCTCCAACTTTTTTAACAGCCTTTTATGGGGTACTGTGTCAAAGGCTTTTTGGCAATCCAGGAAAATGCAGTCGGCCCACCCTTCTCTTTCCTGCCTAATTTTCGTTGCCTGGTCATAAAATTCTATTAAACCTGTGAGGCACGATTTACCATCTCTGAACCCATGTTGGTGGTGCGTTACAAAGTGTGTGTGTGTTTGTGTGTACTCACCTAGTTGTGTTTGCGTGGGGGTTGAGCTCGGGCTCTTTGGTCCCGCCTCTCAACCGTCAATCAGCAGGTGTACAGGTTCCTGAGCATAGTGGGCTCTATCATATCTACACAGTAGTTAAAAGTGTGTGTGTGTGTGTGTGCTCTCACCTCATCTACTTGTGCTTGCGGGGGTTGAGCTTTGGCTCTTTGGTCCCGCCTCTCAACTGTCAATCAACTGGTGTACAGGTTCCTGAGCCTACTGGGCTCTTATCATATCTACATTTGAAACTGTGTATGGAGTCAGCCTCCACCACATCACTGCCTAATGCATTCCATCTGTTAACTACTCTGACAATGAAAAAGTTCCTTCTAACGTCTCTGTGGCTCATGTGGGTACTCAGTTTCCACCTGTGTCCCCTTGTTCGCGTACCACCAGTGTTGAATAGTTTATCCTTGTCTACCCGGTCGATTCCCCCTGAGGATTTTGTAGGTAGTGATCATGTCTTCCCCTACTCTTCTGTCTTCTGTGTTTGTGTGTGTGTGTGTGTGTATTTACTATTTGTGCCTGCAGAATCGAGCTATTAGCTCTTGGACCCCGCCTTTCAAACCAATTTATTTTTCCTCAAATATATCTTCTGCATATATTTTTATCTAACACACACACACACACACACAGCGTACTCTACAATGGCAAAAGTTAGAACATCATTCAGAAACTTAAGTAAGGAGGCATTTAGGGCGCTTTACACTGCCTACGTGAGGCCAGTCTTAGAGAATGCCGCACCATCATGGAGTCCCCATCTGAAGAAACACATAAGGAAACTGCAAAAGGTTCAGAAGTTTGCGACGAGACTCGTCCCAGCGTTACGAGGGATGGGGTATGAAGAGTGCCTGAAGGAATTCAGTCTTTCGATACTAGAAAAAAAAAAGAGAGAGGGGGGATATGATAGGAACATATAAAATACTCAGGGGATTGACAGCGTGAAAATAGACGAAATGTTCACACGGAATAGTAACAGAACGAGGGGACATGGGTGGAAGCGGGAAACTCAGATGAGTCACAGAGATGTTAGGAAGTTTTCTTTTAGCGTGAGAGTAGTGGGAAAATAGAATGCACTTAAGGAGCAGGTTGTAGAAGCAAACTCTATTCATAATTTTAAAACTAGATATGAAATGGAAATGGGACAGGAGTCATTGCTGTAAACAACAGGTGGCTCGAAAGGCGGGATCCAAGAGTCAATGCTCGATCATGCAGGCACAAATAGGTGAGTACAAATAGGTGAATACACACACACATCCCCAGGAAGCAGCCCGTACCAGCTGTCTAACTCTTAGGTACCTATTTACTGCTAGGCGAACAGTTGCATCAGGGTGAAAGAAACTCTACCCATTTGTTTCCGCTTCCACCGGGGATCGAACCCGGAATCTCAGAACTATGACCCCCGAGCGCTGTCCACTGAGCCGCGAGGCCCCTAAGTATTCATTACACTCAAGAGGTATACAGGCCTCACACTGAGGGGGTACAGTCATCAGGTTATGATGACTCGTGTATACATGAGAGGTGCATTCATCAGGTCTCCCCGCCCCCTAGGTCCCAGCTGGTGCAGAGTGGGCGGACCACTGCCAGTAGGCACAGTTGGCCATCCACTTGACTCCTGGTTCACATACACGTGACCGCGCCTTGTTAATCTCCTCAAGGAGCGACACACGCCCGATTCCAGTAGTGATGTTGACATCTTTACCGGTTAGATCTTCCTACGCGCCCTGATATGTGCAGCGTCGAGGCGCGCTCATTTATGGCTCGAGTTGGCTACCTCTCGGTGCTCTAAGCCCTTGTGGCCTCTAAGGCCTCGCTAAGCAAGGTGGATGACTTTGTGTTCCGTGGCCCTTTTAAGGCCTCGCTAAGCAAGGTGGATGACTTTGTGTTCCGTGGCCCTTTTAAGGCCTCGCTAAGCTAGGCTTCCTTGAGGTTCCCTTGAGGTGCTTCCGGGGCTTAGCGTCCCCGCGGCCCGGTCGTCAACTAGGCCTCCTGGTTGCTGATCATGTGTTGGATGGATGGTTAGGTGGATGACCTTGTGTTCCGTGCCCCCTTTAAGGCCTCGCTAAGCAAGGTGGATGATCTGTATCATTCTCACCTGAGACTGTAGACTCGCTGCTAAGAACTAGACACTGGAGTCTTTAGTCTAGCGTCTTAGTTCAGAACGCTATCGACCTCGTCCTGGTCTCTCAACCTTAGACTATCTCCGGTTGAAGATCGAAGAGACATTTGCATGATGGGTCTTGATCTTGGGCGGGCCGGATAACCGGCACTAAATACAGTGACCCTAGCTGATAACACCCGCCTGACTTGCCGCTATAATAACATCTTGATGCAGTTGGCGATGCTGGCGCTCCTGGATGCTATCGACTCGTTACGCCTGCAGACGATGATGGACAAAGGTGATCTGCTTGACACTGTTCAAATTAGGCACGCCCACCTCACGTGAGCGAGTAATGACTGTGTCAACCTTGCTGGGGAACTTGTGTAACCGGTCTCTGCGTGGACAGGTTGGGTGTCCTCAACATCTTGATTCGTTCACAGCAGCAGTAGCAGCAAGTGGTAATATATAGATACCGACCCGACGTATGCCAGCCGTCCTAAGGTGTATATTAACCGGGAGCTATCATTATCTTCACCGTGTATGTACACCGGGTTTACTTTTGTAAACCCGGCCCACACATTCGGCTTGATAAGGGTCCACGGAGGGACCTACACGTGGTCACATAAGGGTCCAGGACGGACCGACACGTGGTCACATATGGGTCCAGGACGGACCGACACGTGGTCACATAAGGGTCCAGGACGGACCGACACGTGGTCACATAAGGGTCCAGGACGGACCGACACGTGGTCACATAAGGGTCCAGGACGGACCGACACGTGGTCACATAAGGGTCCAGGGCAGACCTGCACGTGGTCACATAATGGTCATTCCCTACAATATGTGTGGGTTGTGTTAGTTATTTTCAGCCACGTATTTGTAATTCTCTAGATTTTTCTCAGGACAACAGGGAACTCTCTGGTCACGTGGAATCAGAATGTTGTGAGAGAAAAACTCACCCTAATGACGAGACTACTTAGAACCCAGACCAGGATGTATATGTTGACTTCTCGCCCACCCAGTAGGCACATTATCCACAAGCAACATTGATTCGGCGTCGAATCGGGGACACTTTTGACGCATGAACCGAACCAACGACACTCAAGGATATGGTGGCCACTGGGTAGCAATGTAGTTCATCATCTTCCTGCCAGCTACACAAAGCGTTCAAATGTTCGGTGATCACTATCCTCCGAACCGTCCTCCGAACCGTCCTCCGAACCGTCCTCCGAACAGAGCGTCGCATTTGGACGCACGTCGTACTAGAAAATGGTCGCGGCTCGCGAAATTGACGTACTGTCCCCGTTTTCTGTTTTGGGTCCTCTGATAGGTTAGGATAAGGGAGCACTTTAATACGATATATTCTTGACGTTGGGATACCTTAGGAAGAAGGGCAGGATGAGCGGTTTCAACGCCCCCTTTAAGTTATTGTTACTCAAGTTTCGCGTAATTTTATTTCATGTGATAGTTGTGTGTAGCAGTTGGCCAATTGTGTGTGTTGTAACTAGCATATATTGCGTGTGTTGTAACTAGCATATATTGCGTGTGTTGTAACTAGCATATATTGCGTGTGTTGTAACTAGCATATATTGCGTGTGTTGTAACTAGCATATATTGCGTGTGTTGTAACTAGCATATATTGCGTGTGTTGTAACTAGCATATATTGCGTGTGTTGTAACTAGCATATATTGCGTGTGTTGTAACTAGCATATATTGCGTGTGTTGTAACTAGCATATATTGCGTGTGTTGTAACTAGCATATATTGCGTGTGTTGTAACTAGCATATATTGCGTGTGTTGTAACTAGCATATATTGCGTGTGTTGTAACTAGCATATATTGCGTGTGTTGTAACTAGCATATATTGCGTGTGTGTGTTTGGTCCTCTTCGGGTATGGAACATTTTAGGTCGGAGCTTGGAGTTGTATATATATATAAATCATACAGTATTAGTCTGAACTCGTATTGAATGGTATTTTATCGAAATTTTTATAAAGACAGATTTTTAGATGACCTGTGAAGAGCTGGAGCAGCATCTTAAGTATACTTGAAACATTCCTTGAGCATAGCAGCAGCAAAGCTCATACATGGTTATAACCAAGCTGAACCACAGCTGAAGCACAGCTGGAGCACAGCTGACGCACAGCTGAAGCACAGCTGAAGCACAGCTGGAGCACAGCTGACGCACAGCTGAACCACAGCTGAAGCACAGCTGGAACACAGCTGACGCACAGCTAAAGCACAGCTGAAGCACACCTGGAGCACAGCTGAAGCACAGCTGAAGCACAGCTGAAGCACAGCTGAAGCACAGCTGGAGCACAGCTGAAGCACAGCTGGAGCACAGCTGAAGCACAGCTGGAGCACAGCTGGAGCACAGCTGAAGCACAGCTGGAGCACAGCTGGAGCACAGCTTAAGCACAGCTGGAGCACCGCTGAAGCACAGCTGAAGCACAGCTGGAGCACAGCTGGAGCGTGCAGCTGATGACCATAGACACAAGGGGGCAGCATACTCCCTCTCCATATGACAGAAGAATCATTGGCTGTAATCTAATACTCACTTAACACGCCCAAGAGCGCTGTACTGCATTTAAACCCAAAACAAGTTCCAGCGGTCACCTTTGACCTGCCTGTTAGTCATGGAACATATCTCTTAAACCTTTGTCCCGTGAGACTCCTCGAGGAACTCTACAGACTCCTCGAGGAACTCTACAGACTCCTCGAGGAACTCTACAGACTCCTCGAGGAACTCTACAGACTCCTCGAGGAACTCTACAGACTCCTCGACGAACTCTACAGACTCCTCGAGGAACTCTACAGACTCCTCGACGAACTCTACAGACTCCTCGAGGAACTCTACAGACTCCTCGACGAACTCTACAGACTCCTCGACGAACTCTACAGACTCCTCGAGGAACTCTACAGACTCCTCGAGGAACTCTACAGAACAAGAAAATGATTTCTTCGAGATCTGAATTCTTGTCTTAGATGGATGTTAGAGTTACTGAGTTATATACCATTTCTCTATAAAAGGCTGTTGATATATTCATTAAAATAATTTATATGCCATTATGCTATAAAAGGCTGTTGGTATATGCATTAAATTATGTAACTAGCTTATCAAGACTGTAACTTAGCTTTAGGGATGTTGGAGTGTAGCTCCTAAGCCCATTGTGTGGGTATGTATCCTATATCCCACTGCCGCCCACAAGGTATGGGGTGTTTATTTAATATATGAACTCAATGAAGGTCACATTAGTAAAGATCATTCGGAGTAGTGCGGTGGAATCGAGACGTGTGTGTTCAATCCCATTGCATAAATACAATATCTTTTCTCATACGTGTATCACGCTATTGTGATTTTATTTTCCTCTTGTCACATTGTATAATATGCAACATTTCAATTTTTTTGATTTTATAGATTTGCAACAATTATCTTTTGTTGTTATATTGCTTTATAAACTTATCTATATATCTTATTTAAGCAAACTGTCTAGAATATATTTTAATTTTAACTATCTTTCTTTCTTTATTAACTATATTACTAGAGTTTCTTTCACCCTATGCCCCTGTTACCTAGCAGTAAAATAGGTACCTGGGTGTTAGTCAGCTGTCACGGGCTGCTTCCTGGGGGTGGAGGCCTGGTCGAGGACCGGGCCGCGGGGACACTAAAGCCCCGAAATCATCTCAAGATAATCTCAAGATAAAGATATTAAATTGAAATTATAAACTGTAATTTTTGTAAATGTATTCTCACAATTTGGATTAAATACGTAGCCTGTGATATTTACCTGAATTTACCTGAATAACACTATCTAGTGGCCTCGACGAGGACAAGGAGCCGGCGACTTGTCAAAGGTTCCCCCCCCCCCATTTGTCCTGATGATTTTATCGTGCTGGATTTTGAGGTTCAGCAGTACTTTGGCATTTACGACTTGGGCGGGTAGGCGGCTCCGTGGGTTTATAACCCTGTGGGGAAAAAATGCTTCTCCTGTTTTCTGTCCTTCATTATGTAGTTTGTAGTCTGTAATATGTAGTTTGTAATGTGTGTGTGCCTTTAACATGTAACCTATGATAAACTTACGTATGATAAGTTTTTAACATTTAAACTAGGTTAGGCTAACATAACCTCATCTCAGCTACAGTAAGTTACCCTAAGCAAATATAATCTAACCAATGCTAAAGCTAGCTAACCTAGGCTAGGGCTACTAGCCTAGGCTCGGATTAGCTAACCTAAGCTAAGGGTTAACAAGCCTACTTAACCTAGGATAAAACCCTAGATATACCTAAGGTAAACATTTAGTAAAGAGTTAAGAGTTAGATGTGGAGACGTGCCCTTGTGTGTGGACCTGTGGCGGTGTGAGACTCTTGTGTAGGGCTGATTACCTCCTGCAGGTAGCCTCGACACACTAGTTAAGAGCAGGTGACGCAGGAGGAGGGATAAATTTAAATTTAAATTTTGCCCCGAGGGGCGAGTTTATTGGGCAGCGCCACTCATCCTGTGAGTGGACACACCGCCATAGCAGCATGTACAACACTCCCCAGTAGGAAGAAAACCCGCTGGGTTGTTTATCCTGTCACGGTAAGGTGGAGGAGGAGGGATAAGGTGCAGGGATAAGGTAGAGGGAGAGCGGGAAACGAGTATCATAGAGACATAACCGACCCATCACACGCTTGTCCCCCAACAACATAATTAACCACGGCGACCCACAATTATTCACGGCGGTAAGGGACTAACCAGCATGTCCTCAGAGCACCCTAGGAATTCCAAGGCCAATTAGGGGTCCCTCGCGGCTAAACTTGGATTCCAGTCCACAAAAATCTTGAATAAAATTAAAACCGATTTTATCCACAGCACTAAGCTTCAATGTTAGTCGATTAGAACAACATTTGACTCAAAACTATATTAGTATTTCCAGCTCCAATTCATCCGTGTCCCTCCAAGGTCTTCAAATACCATTTGTCACAGTCATTAACTGTAATTCAAAGACCGAAATGATTCTATATTTATCCAAAGACTTGATTGATTCTCCAGTTATCCAAAGACGATTGATTTTCCAGTTATCAAGCTATTCAGAAGGAGAGAAGGTGATTTGACTTATCACTCCAAATCAGTTGGAGTGACCAGTGACCAGTGAGTGCCTGACAAACACAAATAAAGAGTTGATTGCGTTTACTGGATGGGTGAGTCCCTTCAAACAAAATGATATCATTCGTTTGTGAATTATTTCTTCAGGTATGCACATCAGATCAGGTAGGAGATTGCTGTTAATAATTTCTATTTCTACTATTACTATTCTTCATTTTGATACTCATATTTCTAATCTTTCTCCTCTGCCTCCCTTTCTCATTCCTATTTCTCCCAGAATATATAGTTAGTAGCCTCACAAAAACTACGCCATCCAGGTTAGATCTCAAGTCTCAAGATAACCTCAAGATAACCTCCAGAGACTAACGAAGACATTTACAGACCGACTAGTGCATCCAGAGACAACCGTATGTCTTCCTACACTCAATTAAGACGTCATGAGTACCAGCTTCTCTTCAGGCTAAACAAATCACCTTACAGACCTCTTGTCTTGGTGGAGCAAGATAATATCTGACCTTCAGATCAATATCATCGTCATGCAATCAGTCCAGAGGTCAATACTGATATAAATAAGTCAGAGAGCAATGGCTTGACCAGTGAGGTCACCACCAGGGTCGCCTGTGTTTTGCTTACGTGAGTGGAAATTAAATCTAGATATATTGGAGCATGTACGGGAGGCTACGAACCAATTGCAAATATTCAGAGACCAATCACATTAGCCACTTCCCAATCACAACGTCCAGAGACCAATCACATTAGCCACTTCCCAATCACAACGTCCAGAGACCAATCACATTAGCCACTTCCCAATCACAACGTCCAGAGACCAATCACATTAGCCACTTCCCAATCACAACGTCCAGAGACCAATCATATTAATTATTTACCAGTCAAAACATTCAAAAAGCTTGACCGTGCTATCTAGTTTGATAATCAAAACACACAACTCAGCCATAACATACATAAATCAAAACAACTCTTAGACAAAAAATAGATATATCCAACCAACTATCTTTATTGTGACCAGGGTATCTCTTTAGCACTCACACGTGAAAACCAACCAGGCTATCTAATTAAACAACCAAAACACACACACACACACACACACACACACACACACAGTGAGAGTAGTGGGAAAATGGAATGCACTTCAGGAACAGGTTGTGGAAGCAAATACTATTCATAATTTTAAAACCAGGTATGATAGGGAAATGGGACAGGAGTCATTGCTGTAAACAACCGATGCTCGAAAGGCGGGATCCAAGAGTCAATGCTCGATCCTGCAGACACAACTAGGTGAGTACACACACACACACACACACACACACACACACACACACACACACACACACACACACACACACACACAAACACACAAACACACACACACACACACACACACACACACACACACACACACACACACACACACACACACACACCAATCAGCATATCTATTTCCAGGCCAAACTGGCAGAGATTGAGCTACATGATTCAGCGATGCCAGCCCAGAGGAGGAGGAGGAGGAGGACTCCTTGGAGGGTTCTCCAGGTATTTACTTATCAGGCAAATCAGTACTGCCAGACCACCACCTCTGGATGGGCCAGGCACACCCTACACACAATTGGTACTCCTTCCAACCAATACCAATTAAACGCAAAGGCTTACCATGAATATTTATGCCTACGCGGCATTTACACTAGCAAGACATTCGTAGTGGCGCTGGCGTCTGCTGGTGGATAAGCGGCTGTCTTGTGATGGCTGGATTAAGTCATAAAAACTGTACCATATTTCCTGCTCTTAATGCGAATTGTTCATGCATAAGAGATCAACAAACTCATGCACAATGCAGTTTTATGTGTTATCGAGAATGTTATCGGGTTGTGAGGGAGACGGGAGAGATTGGTGAGAGGTGGGAGGGGGGTTGAAGGAGGAGAGGTTATCTTCTTGAGGTTATCTTGAGATGATTTCGGGGCTTAGCGTCCCCGCGGCCCGGTCCTCGACCAAACCTCCTTTTTGTTACACACACCCCCTAGGAAGCAGCCCGTAGCAGCTGTCTAATTACCAGGTACTTATTTACTGCTAGATGAACAGGAGCATCAGGGTGAAAGAAACTTTGCCCATTTTTTCCCGCCTCCACCGGGGATCGAACAAGGAACCTCAGGACTACGAATCCCGAGCGCTATCCACTCAGCTATTAGACCCCATGAGTGGCAGGCTTAGTATTATAACTGTGAAGATACTTCATCTACCACACAACCTATTTCGTATAATGATTAGAATTAGAAACTTTTTCGTAACAACTTATACAATTTATTCCTAAAAAGGCTGTACTAAATAGGTGTAAATCTGTCTAAATCAAACTTACATGTTTTGCCAGAGTAACATTTAGTTTACAATCTGAAAGGTGAAGTATATTGGAAGAAGAAAGTGTAGTTTACCAGTAGAGCACCGAGGCAAATTTTGGCACACTTTACATTTATTTATTTATTTATTTATTTATTTATTTATTTATTTATATACAAGAAGGTACATTGGGATTGTGAGGATACATAGCATAGTAATAACATTCTTGTAAAGCCACTAGTACGCGCAGCGTTTCGGGCAGGTCCTTAATCTAAGAAACTGATAAGTAGGTAAATACTTGAAAAATTTATAAAAATGATAACAGTTAATTGTGATGATATCACGTTATTATGATGACCAGAAGGTAGTCTGAATGAGAACTAACATGAACTAATCATATCATCAAGTTATAGAAATCATCATACCTTCAGCACTATTCATCAACATATTCTAGGCCTATCTCGGGTTATACCATGAGGTATGTTGACCAGACCACACACTAGAAGTTGAAGGGACGACGACGTTTCGGTCCGTCCTGGGCCATTCTCAAGTCGATTGTGCCATTCCCACAATCGACTTGAGAATGGTCCAGGACGGACCGAAACGTCGTCGTCCCTTCAACTTCTAGTGTGTGGTCTGGTCAACATACTTAAGCCACGTTATTGTGACTCATCGCCTGCTTATACCTTGAGGTTACCTTGAGGTGCTTCCGGGGCTTAGCGTCCCCGCGGCCCGGTCGTCGACCAGGCCTCCTGGTTGCTGGACTGATCAACCAGGCTGTTGGACGCGGCTGCTCGCAGCCTGACGTATGAGTCACAGCCTGGTTGATCAGGTATCCTTTGGAGGTGCTTATCCAGTTACATTCACTCCAAACACACCAACTCATACAATGACTTCAGTAGGACTCTAAATACCTGTCAGTAATCCTACCCTTTAAATTAAAGGGTACCCTTTTAAGGGTACAAATACCCTTAATCCTACCCTTAATCAGTGACGGTAGAACCTTTATAATTACAAATGTCCAGCTTGGAGAGTCCCCTGCTCCCATTGCTGATTAGTTTTGTCCTGTCCTGTCTCGCGTCATGCAGGTCGGCGTTCAATCCCCGACCGTTCAAGTGGTTGGGCACCATTCCTTCCTCCCGTCCCATCCCAAATCCTTATCCTGACCCCTTTCCCAGTGCTATATAGTCGTAATGGCTTGGCGCTTTCCCCCTTGATAACTACCTCATTATAACTTTGTATTTCCAATGGCTGGTCGGTGACCGGGCCGCAGGGTCGCTAAACCCCGAAATCACCTCAAGGTAACTTCAAAGTAACCTAATAGTTAAGTATACTGTAACACCCAGGACCTCCCCCCCCCTTAGAGTTCACACCCAGGGAAGCCTTCTCCAAGAGGTCAGCCCAGATGACCTCCGGTTTATCTTGTATATTGATTAAAAATTCCTGGGTTAGTCTTAGTCAGCATAGTTTCAAGTATGTAATATTTCATGCAAGGAAATTAGACTCCAGATTCTTATGTGTAAACATCCCTGGATCTCCCCCTTTTGGCCAGGTCAGAGGTCAGTCACATATGTAATTAATAACTCCTCTCTTGAAGAGTGTATGGTGAATGTCAAACAAGCTTTTTGAAATATTTCTTGAGTGTTTGTACACTCTTGGTGGGTAGCAACAGCAGATCTCCCCCTCCCCCCTGTGGGGGTTGTATATAGAGGGCCTGTAGGAACATAGGAGGAGAGGGCGGTACACCGGGATCGAAAGCGGGGCTGTGAAGAACATCTCAGCCAGGGAGAGAGATAGCTTAAGGTAATGTGTGTGATCTCTGAGTTTTTGTTCCATGTCCAAATTTCTTAACTTTTTGCCAGTGTTAGTGTAGCATTTATAAGTAGTGATTGACATAATTTTGGTCTCAATAAACTCGTTAAATTTCCCGTCTGTGTCAATTGTTGAATCCTCTTAGCCTTTTGGATATAGTGGCTGACAACCGTTTTCATAATTAATGACAGTCATAGAAGTACTCTCCAAGTCAAGCAATGTTTCTTGCCTCGTTGCTTGATATAGTTTCAATGGTCAAAGGCAGATGGTGGCAGCGTATTTAATCTCTGTGTTAGCATTTCCTTATTGGCAGTGTACCTTTGGTTCCGGTGTAACCATCATATGTCAGCCCATAACAGTGTTACCAAGCGCAACCAATGAGGAAGTGTTACTCAGGATAGTTTAGTGTTCCATTATAGTGGTGTTCCATTATAGTGGTACATTTTAGGGTGGTGTCACAATAGAGTGGTGTGTTAAAAGTGTAACATTTATGGGGATGTAAAGTAACTAGGCCTAGAAAAAGTGGTCCTAGACAGTGTTCTTAGCTAGATGACTTCGGTCTCTAGCACAAACTTTATCTTGAAATTTCTTATTATTTTATTTCATGTATGTGTCTATGTGATAAGTCTGTCCTGGTGATGAGTGTCCAGGTTTCCTGTTTGGTACCAGTGTATGGGTACATATTTTTTTTTATTATTTGCATGCCTTTTTATTTTCATTAAAATGTTGTAATGTTAAGTAATGTTTCTGTTGTGGTAAGAGGTAGTCTTACTTTCAGTGTGTGCAGGGTGCATGGAGATTGACCCTGGCACTATTGTCTTGTGCGGTATATGGATAGGCCCACAAGTATTCTGTTAACGTACGGTTCTATTGATGAGTCTTCATGTCTATTGTTGTATGTTTACCATGTTTTATAACTTGTATAACTCATACGTTTGGCTGTGGGTCATGAGGTACCCAGCAGATGTTTGGAATATGCTCACTTAGGTATAATGTTTCCTGTTATTTTTAATTAGTTAGATTTAAATGTTAGAGTAGGAGTATTACTTAAATATATTTTTTTTCATGTTGGGGATCATTGTATTTTGTATGTTTTGTTCTTTAGACCTTCTGAGGAAGACTTGCTAGCCTGCCTAGTGTGCAGGCAGGATATGTCATTGTTTCATAGTATTCGTTATTGCCATGTATTGTCACTCAGGGTTGTATTATGTAGCCTTGTGTTATTCCTTGTATTTTGACATTATATTATCTTTAGTTACTTGTAATTTTCCT
This sequence comes from Procambarus clarkii, assembly GCF_040958095.1. Lineage (NCBI taxonomy): Eukaryota > Metazoa > Arthropoda > Malacostraca > Decapoda > Cambaridae > Procambarus > Procambarus clarkii. The sequence continues at coordinate 11,858,055 of NC_091241.1, read as the reverse complement.
GTTCCATTAGGAATTTTTTTTTATGTCATGCTAGTTTTAAGGCGATTTTTTGTTTTGGTCTTCCAGCCTTCTGAGGGAGCCTTGCTGGACTGCCTTGGTGCAGTCGGGATTTGTTTTTTTCATTGATACTTTATTGTCATATTAGGATATCGGAATCGTATCATGTGTGACGGTATCATTGCTTGTACTTGTGCCAAGATTTTTTTTTTGTACTTTTGTTTCTTTCATTATACATTTATGTTTTGTTCTTACTGCAGTATAACTGTATAATGTACTTTGCTTCATGTTAATTTAGTTAGCTTACTTTTATCATTATGTCACTGGCAATTTTTTTTTTTCTTTTTAGGGTTAGTTGTGGTATTTTGGATGTGTTAGGATAAGACAAAATTGGGCTTAATTATCATACACCCGATTTTGTCTTAACTCCGGGGAAAGGGAGCTGTAACACCCAGGACCTCCCCCCCCCTTAGAGTTCACACCCAGGGAAGCCTTCTCCAAGAGGTCAGCCCAGATGACCTCCGGTTTATCTTGTATATTGATTAAAAATTCCTGGGTTAGTCTTAGTCAGCATAGTTTCAAGTATGTAATATTTCATGCAAGGAAATTAGACTCCAGATTCTTATGTGTAAACATCCCTGGATCTCCCCCTTTTGGCCAGGTCAGAGGTCAGTCACATATGTAATTAATAACTCCTCTCTTGAAGAGTGTATGGTGAATGTCAAACAAGCTTTTTGAAATATTTCTTGAGTGTTTGTACACTCTTGGTGGGTAGCAACAGCAGATCTCCCCCTCCCCCCTGTGGGGGTTGTATATAGAGGGCCTGTAGGAACATAGGAGGCAGAGGGCGGTACACCGGGATCGAAAGCGGGGCTGTGAAGAACATCTCAGCCAGGGAGAGAGATAGCTTAAGGTAATGTGTGTGATCTCTGAGTTTTTGTTCCATGTCCAAATTTCTTAACTTTTTGCCAGTGTTAGTGTAGCATTTATAAGTAGTGATTGACATAATTTTGGTCTCAATAAACTCGTTAAATTTCCCGTCTGTGTCAATTGTTGAATCCTCTTAGCCTTTTGGATATAGTGGCTGACAACCGTTTTCATAATTAATGACAGTCATAGAAGTACTCTCCAAGTCAAGCAATGTTTCTTGCCTCGTTGCTTGATATAGTTTCAATGGTCAAAGGCAGATGGTGGCAGCGTATTTAATCTCTGTGTTAGCATTTCCTTATTGGCAGTGTACCTTTGGTTCCGGTGTAACCATCATATGTCAGCCCATAACAGTGTTACCAAGCGCAACCAATGAGGAAGTGTTACTCAGGATAGTTTAGTGTTCCATTATAGTGGTGTTCCATTATAGTGGTACATTTTAGGGTGGTGTCACAATAGAGTGGTGTTACAATACATTTCTGGAAAAAAATGGAGTGCCTGACAAACACAAATAAATGAGTTGTTTAAGATTCGCTACCTGGAGCTAAACGTTCCAAGCAGCACGGCCTATGGCGATCCCGTAGTGGGATAAATGAGTTAATTGCGTTTACTGGATGGGTAAATACCTTTCAAACAAAATGATATCATGAATGAATTATTTCTTCAGGTATGAACATCAGGTGAGGTAGGAGATTGCTATTTATAATTTCTACTTCTACTACTACTACTACGACTACTACTATTTATTTTGATACTCCTATTTCTAATCTTTCTCCTCTTCCTCCCTTTCTTATTCCTATTTCTCCCAATCTTATTATTGTGTTTCCCTTTCTTGTATTTTTCCTGCCCCTTGTTCTTCCTCTTCCTGTTCGTCGTCGTCCTGGTCGTTCTCCGCGTACAAGAACGCACGTAGTGAGGGTGTCAACAAACAACATTTTCCCTAACTTATGTAATTTATTATTCTCTCCACGCTTACGGTGTCAGACGACTTTGATGAACGCATCTTTGTGTGGTACGGGAGGTACGTCCACCGTGCTAGGGCGGAGGGTGGGGGGTTAAGAGCGCTCACTATAGCGGACCCCGCGCCAGAGAGAATAAAGCGCTCACTTTAGCGGACCCCGCGCCTGGGGAGAATAAAGCGCTCACTTTAGCGGACCCCGCGCCTGGGGAGAATAAAGCGCTCACTTTTCGGACCCCGCGCCTGGGGAGAATAAAGCGCTCACTTTAGCGGACCCCGCGCCTGGGGAGAATAAAGCGCTCACTTTAGCGGACCGCGCGCCAGGGACAAGAAAGCGTGTTTGGGAGCACAACGTCCGCTGATTGGTCGTCTCCCGCCATAAATTCAGCTTGTGTCCACCCTGCCATTACTACCCCCGCTACACCTCGCCTTACACCCAGGCTAAGCTTGACCTGGATATAATTTACAAGCTAGGGGGGGGGAGGGGGGAGGAAGGGTAATTTATTGGGGGTTGGTGAGGAGTCCAGCCAGCCAGTCGTGGCCGATCATGCCCGTGTCCAGTCCTCCCTCCACACTACTGAATTAATGGTCCACAAGGTTGGACTTCACCGCCACGCACATTAAAATCAGCACAGCATCCAGAGGCCTTATCCCTGGAGTGTAGGGCTCTGTGATCCAGGAGGACTAGAGGCCTTATCCCTGGAGTGTAGGGCTCTGTGATCCAGGAGGACTAGAGGCCTTATCCCTGGAGTGTAGGGCTCTGTGATCCTGCAGGACCTGAGGCCTTATCCCTGGAGTGTAAGGCTCTGTAATCCAGGAGGACCAGAGGCCTTATCCCTGGAGTGTAGGGCTCTGTGATCCAGGAGGACTAGAGGCCTTATCCCTGGAGTGTAGGGCTCTGTGATCCAGGAGGACTAGAGGCCTTATCCCTGGAGTGTAGGGCTCTGTGATCCAGGAGGACTAGAGGCCTTATCCCTGGAGTGTAGGGCTCTGTGATCCAGCAGGACCTGAGGCCTTATCCCTGGAGTGTAGGGCTCTGTGATCCAGGAGGACCAGAAAGTTTTTCCCTAGGGGCGCGGGGCACTCCTTGTGATATCCACCGGCCAGAAGTGGTGCTGGTGTGGTGAGGAGGGGTCACAGTCCCATTCAGCTGTTCTCAGGGGCACTGGGTCTCGCAGTGCCACAACGACGACGTGCGAGGTTGGCACTGTTGCAGGTAGTGAGTGCATCACTGTACTCATGTAAATGTACTTATCTAATTGTACCTCTCACAACCATGAGTCTGCCTTTGGGGCCCGGCTGTTTAAACAGTCGGTCATATCATAGAATGGTACCCCGACCAACTAGATTTCTATCATATAAATATGTATTTGGTGTTTGGCTACATTTCCTTGTACTTTTATGTCATTCCGTTTACTCGCTACTCTTAGGCCCTTAGTATCTAATATATCGCAGTCATGTCTCTTCTTTCCCAACTTTTATCTAATGTAGTAAGAGGCAGCTTCCTCGGGATCTCTTGCGTCGCAATTATTTGCAGATAACTCTAGCCTCACGTTGCATAAAATGGCAAATCATCTTATCTCAAAATATAAACTATCGGAATTATTTTCATTATCCATATTTCACTTCTAGTAGATAAATGTAGTGCATCCTTCAACAAGAACCTTTCACACTAGAGACGCTATACCGATGATGATACTTTTCAAGACGCTAGTGCCGTTAGTTTAGATGTTTTACTGAGTGGAGTCTAGCAGTAAAGGATCTCTGCACAATGACAGCCTCTTTCAAAGCTGGAGAAATTGCTGACCTGGAGAGCGTGCAGAGATCCTTTACTGCTGGAATCCACTCGGTAAAACATCTAAACTATTGGCACCGACTAAAGAGCCTAAATCTGTGTTCTCTTGAGCGCAGGCGGGAGAGATACATAATAATTTACACTTGGAAAATAGTAGAGGGGCTGGTCCCAAACCTGCACACAGAAATAACATCACATGAGACCAGAAGGCATGGCAGGATGTGCAGAATACCCCCGTTGAAGAGCAGAGGTGCAACAGGTACTCTGAGAGAGAACTCTATCAACATCAAAGGCCCGAGACTGTTTAACACGCTTCCACTACACATAAGGGGCATAACTGGCCGACCCCTCACAGTGTTCAAGAGAGAACTATCAACATCAGAGGCCCGAGACTGTTTAACACGCTTCCACTACACATAAGGGGCATAACTGGCCGACCACTCACAGTGTTCAAGAGAGAACTATCAACATCAGAGGCCCGAGACTGTTTAACACGCTTCCACTACACATAAGGGGCATAACTGGCCGACCACTCACAGTGTTCAAGAGAGAACTATCAACATCAGAGGCCCGAGACTGTTTAACACGCTTCCACTACACATAAGGGGCATAACTGGCCGACCCCTCACAGTGTTCAAGAGAGAACTATCAACATCAGAGGCCCGAGACTGTTCAACACGCTTCCACTACACATAAGGGGCATAACTGGCCGACCCCTCACAGTGTTCAAGAGAGAACTATCAACATCAGAGGCCCGAGACTGTTCAACACGCTTCCACTACACATAAGGGGCATAACTGGCCGACCCCTCACAGTGTTCAAGAGAGAACTATCAACATCAGAGGCCCGAGACTGTTCAACACGCTTCCACTACACATAAGGGGCATAACTGGCCGACCACTCACAGTGTTCAAGAGAGAACTATCAACATCAGAGGCCCGAGACTGTTCAACACGCTTCCACTACACATAAGGGGCATAACTGGCCGACCCCTCACAGTGTTCAAGAGAGAACTATCAACATCAGAGGCCCGAGACTGTTCAACACGCTTCCACTACACATAAGGGGCATAATTGGCCGACCCCTCACAGTGTTCAAGAGAGAACTATCAACATCAGAGGCCCGAGACTGTTCAACAGGCTTCCACTACACATAAGGGGCATAACTGGCCGACCCCTCACAGTGTTCAAGAGAGAACTGGATAAGCACCTCCAAAGGATACCTGATCAACCAGGCTGTGATTCGTACGTCAGGCTGCGAGCAGCCGCGTCCAACAGCCTGCTTGACCAGTCCAGCAACCCGGTCGACGACCGGGCCGCGGGGACGCTAAGCCCCGAAAGCACCTCCAGGTAACCTCAAGGTAAGGTAAGGTATCATTAATGTACAACCTGTAGTGTGAGCAGCTCTTCTATGATCATGTAATATCCAGTATTTAAAATTAATTTAGGTATTAACAAAAAGACTTCCCTCCAGTGTGTAATAATGTATTACAAATACATAGCTGTTGCAGCGTAAAAGGTTTGCTACTACCTGGCATTATATATATATATATATATATATATATATATATATATATGTATATATAATATATATATTATATATATATATATATATATATATATATATATATATATATATATATATATATATATATATATATATATATATATAAAAGTGTCGGCTAGATGTAATTGTTAATGTAAAAATTCCCGCTGGGGTTTGATTAAAATCTTTTGTGGCCTCAGTAATGTTTTTTTGCGCTACCTGCTCGCAGGTTTAAACTGGGGTGCACAATAAACTAGCCGCCTCCGCCGGCAACAACAGTAATCATGTTTAATCTTTTGCAATTTCTATCTGACGTAGTAAGCTCCAGTCTCCTCCGTCAGGATCTTATACATCTCAATCATGTCCCCCCGCTTTCTCGACGTTTATCTTAAAGTAGTAACATCCAGTCCACCTCAGTGTTTCTTCAGACTTCATCCCTCTCAGTTCTGGAACCAGTCTTGTGGCACACCTCTCAACTTTCTCAAGATTTGTCTTGTGTGTTGCTAGCAGGAGGAACACTGTGCAATATTACGTGAATAAAAGTGGGTATTTTCAAGAGGACAAGTATCTTCAGGAAATGCCCAATTACCCTTGTTGTAATGGACATGTGTAGACCCTTGTTAGACCCTTGTTAGACCCTTGTTAGAACCCTGTTAGAGCCTTGTTAGACCCTTGTTAGAACCCTGTTAGAGCCTTGTTAGACCCTTGTTAGAACCCTGTTAGAGCCTTGTTAGAACCCTGTTAGAGCCTTGTTAGACCCTTGTTAGAACCCTGTTAGAGCCTTGTTAGACCCTTGTTAGAACCCTGTTAGAGCCTTGTTAGACCCTTGTTAGAACCCTGTTAGAGCCTTGTTAGACCCTTGTTAGACCCTTGTTAGAACCCTGTTAGAGCCTTGTTAGACCCTTGTTAGAACCCTGTTAGAGCCTTGTTAGACCCTTGTTAGAACCCTGTTAGAGCCTTGTTAGACCCTTGTTAGACCCTTGTTAGAACCCTGTTAGAGCCTTGTTAGACCCTTGTTAGAACCCTGTTAGAGCCTTGTTAGACCCTTGTTAGAACCCTGTTAGAGCCTTGTTAGACCCTTGTTAGACCTTTACTAACAACACTCTCATAGGTTACCTTATCATTAAACAATTAGAAGAACTCTGCAAACAGACTTTAAGTTGATTACAGGTAAACTTCAAGCAGAGTGCGCACCACAGTGACAGGGAGGCAGAGTGCGCACCACAGTGACAGGGAGGCAGAGTGCGCACCACAGTGACAGGGAGGCAGAGTGCGCACCACAGTGACAGGGAGGCAGAGTGCGCACCACAGTGACAGGGAGGCAGAGTGCGCACCTCAGTGACAGGGAGGCAGAGTGCGTACCTCAGTGACAGGGAGGCAGAGTGCGTACCTCGGTGACAGGGAGGCAGAGTGCGCACCTCAGTGACAGGGAGGCAGAGTGCGCACCTCAGTGACAGGGAGGCAGAGTGCGTACCTCAGTGACAGGGAGGCAGAGTGCGCACCTCAGTGACAGGGAGGCAGAGTGCGCACCTCAGTGACAGGGAGGCAGAGTGCGTACCTCAGTGACAGGGAGGCAGAGTGTGCACCTCAGTGACAGGGAGGCAGAGTGCGCACCTCAGTGACAGGGAGGCAGAGTGCGCACCTCAGTGACAGGGAGGCAGAGTGCGCACCTCAGTGACAGGGAAGCAGAGTGCGCACCTCAGTGACAGGGAAGCAGAGTGCGCACCTCAGTGACAGGGAGGCAGAGAGCGCACCTCAGTGACAGGGAGGCAGAGAGCGCACCTCAGTGACAGGGAGGCAGAGAGCGCGCACCACAGTGTCAGGGAGGCAGAGAGCGCGCACCACTGTGGTAGGTTGAGGGCGCCTGGTGTGGTAGGGCCGCCCAGCTAGCCTCGCCGCCGGTGTCCGCCACACGCAGGTGGCCGCCCGCGCGGCCCACGCCCGCCAGCCAAGATAAGAGATCAGGGGTTAATGGGCGGAGCTGAAAGAGGGAACAAGAGATGATTGAGATGTTCGATTACAGATAATCCTGCAGGTATAATAACGTCGCCCGAGTGAGGCCGGCCACCTCGCTTATAATTGTATATCTGAGGCTCTATGTCACCTGAGTAAGGCTCCCTCGAGGACCACCTCTCTCTCTCTCCACTCCCTCTCTCGCCCCTCACCCTGCCTCCCTCAGCCTCCCTCACTAGTAATCCAGCGTGTCGGAGCGCGCACATACACACTGATCACTCTAGCTCTCTACTCTAAAAGGCAAATACAACACTAATTAAATAAATAATGCCAATTGGGGCACCTCTCGGCATTTAATTGAGTACCGCCGGTGAATGCTAACAAGGCGATTATGTCCTTTGTCAGAATTTTGTGTCGATTTCAACGGCTTTGTGAACGACATCTTTATTATGGGCAGGAGGTAGCGTCTCTCGACTTTATCCCCGCCCCCGGCCGCCCGCCAGCCGGTTTTCTCCCGGCTTCACCCTGGCCGCCTCTTATCACCCCACTTTTCCCCACCCCTCTGGACGTTCTCCCCTGCTGAATCCTCCTCCTCCCTCCTGAGCAGTGCCCTTCTGTCCCCTACAAGGGAGGTGCCCCCTTCCTTCTGTGGGCCCGTGTCACCCAGCCTTTCAACGATAGATCTCCCCCACCTCTCCCGGCCGAACTCTCACTTCCCCCAGCCGGACTCCCTCATCTCCAGGATTCCCCCTCCACCTTATCCCCGCCGGCCGGTGCATCCCATCTCCCGTTCAGTGTTCCCCCCTCACCCATTCCCCGCCCCTCCCCCGCCAGAGCATTCCACCTCCTCGCGTCCAGCGCTCCCCCCGGGCCGCCACACATGGCTCTCCTAATGCAGACATTATCCGCGCAGAATGCAGACCACGCAGAGTACATCGCAAATTGTGAGTTAAAATTCAAAACGGGGCAATTTAGTGCGGGTGATGGATGCGGCAGGGTCGCCACCCGCGCGACGCCCAGGTGATCCCCGCCACTCTGGCCACGCGCTCCACACCGCCGCCATCTTGGATCAGGGCTGCCAACATTTCACGCGAAAACATTCGCTACAGAGAATTTTACGCTCAAGAAACAAATTAACACTCTTTAAGATTAAGTTACCATAGGATTAGCGGGTGTATATATATATATATATCCACCGGTTCATGGAGGTTATTTAAATGGAGAGTAGCAGTGAAGGGAGAAACTCCAGCACGTAAACCATTAAGAGAATTCATGGTAGGCGAGGCTCAAGCGATTATAATTTATTCCAACAGGTACTGTGGTAGTGGTGGGTGTGTGAGGGCGGGTTATAAGAGTGTAGCCTGAGCGTCGTGGCAGGAAAGAGACGGCCTGGCCCTTCTCAAGTCCTGATCACCTCGGCGGGGGTTCGAGGCCGTGGGCAGCCCCCGCAGAGCCGCCCTGGGGAGGCTCAGCCACCCGCCACACACCAACACCACCACCATATTTCCCCAGTATAAACTACGCTATCATTATTCCCGCCTAACATAAATGAATGCTAATTACCGTACCAACACAAACGCCTATAAATTTTGTAACCAGACATATATTAACGTGATTTAATCTCAACTCGAGATAAGCGCTGTAATTCTTATTCTTGCAGTTGGTAGTGGAGATAATGATGTCGTTGTTGATACTGTGGGAAAAAAACTAACTCTTGGTCGCTTGTCCCGCCAAAACCGGCCAGCAGCCTGGCTGAAGATTGGTTCTTTCTCCAGAACCTGATTATTATTTCGGTAAGAATATCATTCCTTGTTCGTCCATACTGCGTGGGTAAGAGTTAGCACCAGATGTTTGAGACTGTAATTGGGAGTTTTGTGTAAGAGATGAGTACTGGAATATTCTGGTGCCGATGGCGACCCGTGCGCTTGCCAGCAAATAGACTCATCTCACGCCACAAAAAACAAGAGAAGCTCGGGCTCTCCGAGCAGCTCGAAATTATCCTCATTTTCCTCATGTTCTTTAATTATTGTCCAACAAATTTATTAGAGACTTGTCAGGTTCCGCAATGGGCTTATCAGATGTCTGTCTCACGTAAATCCCATCTAAACGCGTCGGTGGGCGACGCAGTGGGGGGGCGGCGAGCCCGGCCACCACCCTTGGACACCCGCCCAACACCCGCCCAACACCCGCAGAACACCCACAGAACACCCGCTGATTGAATATCATCTCTACGCAACCCTCACTCCCTCGCCGACCTGTAAATGGGACCTTGTGTCGGGGGGAGATAAAGGCGATAATAGAGCGGGGGTGAGCGTCTGGTGAGAGGCAGTTACCTGGGCCCGCCGTCTCCACACCTGGGGGACGGCCGGGATATCTTTATAACCAGGCACATACACGAATGTAATTAACATAGGTGATAAGGGCCAAGTGAGCCTCAGGTAACCCGCCACTCCCGCCTCTACGGCACACCTGTAATTGGCAGCATCCTCGGGCTATGGTGATTAATGACAAATGAGACTCTTTTTGTTCACTGCGTGGTGATGGTGTAGTGTAGTGTGGTTGGGGGGGGGGGTATGGTGTGGTGGCGGTGATGGTGTAGTGTTGTTAAATGGGTGTGGTGATAGTGTTGTGTGAAGGGGGTATGGTGAAGTGGGTGTTGTGTGCTGTGGGTGTAGTGAGGGTGGAGTGAGATTGTAGTGTGGAGTGCGTGTGGTGGTGGCGTAGTGTGACATGTATGGTGATAGTGTAGTGAGGAGTGTGATTGGATACATTAAGTGTTGTATAAGTGTTACCAACGCACGAGACGGCGCATGCGTACAAACTGGAAGAGTAAAAAAAGTGTTGCCGACCTCGTGAAACTGTATATCCTTCTTGTTGTCTTATTAACCTGTTCCTGCTATTCTGCTGCATCTTCACCCAGTCACACAAGGGTCATACATATACATTACTAAAATGAATACAAATGTAAAACCCAATGCTACATAAAGCAATAAATCTTGACCCTATTCATGCATTCATAAAGAATCTACGACCGCAGGAACATTTTGCTTACATTGATGACTCTGTTTAAATGTGAGCAGTCCGCACAGCAGCAGCCTGACATACACACACACACACACACACACACACACACACACACACACACACACACACACACACTTTTTTAGTGTCAGAGTGGTTGACAAATGGAATGCATTAGGAAGTGATGTGGTGGAGGCTGACTCCATACACAGTTTCAAGTGTAGATATGACAGAGCCCGATAGGCTCAGGAATCTGTACACCTGTTGATTGACGGTTGAGAGGCGGGACCAAGGAGCCAGAGCTCAACCCCCGCAAGCACAACTAGGTGAGTACATACACACACACACACACACACACACACACACACACACACACACACACACACACACACACACACACACACACACACACAGGTGCACATCATCTAGCCGCCAATACACTGACAAAAAACACAAGGATAATCAAATTTTCTCAAATTTTTGAAGTGAGAAAACCCCCACCTGGGTGACCCACGTGTTGCCAAATATAATCACACATACATATACGGCACCTAAAGTTCTATGTTAACATGTAATCAAACTGGTTCTAGGTGCACACATTTGTCTGTAACCGCGTGGTATAATTAGTTTATATTAACGAACCGTCAAATTGTCTGATCGTCATTATAATTGTCCGTGATATATGTTTTGTTAACGTACGTCTTTCAGCTTTATTTTTAAGCTTTAAGTTATCCTATAACTAAGATGTATCATGTTACATGTTAGCCACAATTATGGTGATATTTGTGTAAATCTAGTAAGTATATAATATTATAGTATATAATAAATATATAATATTACAGTGTATTATAATACACTGTAATATTATAATAATTAATACAGCCATCCTCTTATTTTGGTAGTACTTATAGTAATGATGAGGACCAATATATATATATATATATATATATATATATATATATATATATATATATATATATATATATATATATATATATATATATATATATATGTGTGTGTGTATATCACGAAAATAAACACGTGATTAAGAATATGACAATGTCAGACCACGGAGGAAAAAAGAAACAGGAATTTCCTTAAGTACTTTCGTATATTAAATACATCTTCAGAAGGACCTTCTGAAGATGTATTTAATATACGAAAGTACTTAAGGAAATTCCTGTTTCTTTTTTCCTCCGTGGTCTGACATTGTCATATATATATATATATATATATATATATATATATATATATATATATATATATATATATATATATATATATATATATATATATATACCGACCTACAACACAATTACAAAGTAGAAATCGGCACTATTGAGTTGGATAAACCAGAAAACTATTGTTTTACTTGTGTTGTAAAGACAAACTAACCTAACCTAACCTTCCTAGGCTTAATACACGATATCTGTGGCCTGATATAGTACATATGTGTGCTATAATAGGCCAAGGAATATTTAAATTAGTTTTTTAGCTTTATTTTCTTTTAGAGAATTCCCTATTAGTCAAAATATACTATCTAAAAGTCAAATACGTATGAATTCGTGACAATAGGTATTATCTAAACTGGAGGATGGATTGAATATTATCATACTATAATTATAGTATTAAGCTGACACCAGTAATCAACATCGTGATGAATTCGACTTCGAGCATACGACTGCTCGGTGGTCCTCCATTGACCCAGAGGGAAGATGTAAGACCTGGCGGACACCCAGAAGCCGCAGTCAGGCAACAGTCACCTCTCTCTATCCTTCGCTGCTTCCTGCGATTAAGGGGGTTAGGTGAATCGTAGAGTGAGGTGGAGCCCCACACTTATAAATGTCTAGATTTCAAACTCCTAATTTTTTCTGATAAATGAGGAGTTTTCAGTTGGATATTGGCTTGGGGACCATTCAAGTTTGTTAGTAAAGTATATATATATATATATATATATATATATATATATATATATATATATATATATATATATATATATATATATATATATATATATATATATATACATATACATATATACCTCCTCTGGTGCAATTGTACGGACCCATAGCCTCGAAGAAGAAAATAAAGAGTATTCAACATTTAAATATTTTCCTCTCCTACCACCCCTATCTATTCTTTTTTTTTTTTACACTATAATATTACACCTTTCCCTATCCCCCTCACTGGGGGCTCACCTTTCCCTATCCCCCTCACTGGGGACTTTCCCTATCCCCCCCCCTTCACTAGGGTCTAACGTTACCTGCCAAACTCATTAGGACTTAACACTTTTATGCTATTCAATTCCCTGCCATCCTCACAGAAAGCTCCCTGTCACCTCTCTCTCTCTCTCTCTCTCTCTCGCTCTCTCTCTCTCTCTCTCTCTCTCTCTCTCTCTCTCTCTCTCGCTCTCGCTCTCTCTCTCTCTCTCTCTCTCTCTCTCTCGCTCTCGCTCTCTCTCTCTCTCTCTCTCTCTCTCTCTCTCTCTCTCTCTCTCTCTCTCTCTCTCTCTCTCTCTCTCTCTCTCTCTCGTTCTCGCTCTCTCTCTCTCTCTCTCTCTCTCTCTCTCTCTCTCTCTCTCTCTCTCTCTCTCTCTCTCTCGCTCTCTCTCTCTCTCTCTCTCTCTCTCTCTCTCTCTCTCTCTCTCTCTCTCTCTCTCTCTCTCTCTCTCTCTCTCTCTCTCTCTCTCTCTCTCTCTGATTTATCCGTCTTGTCATCCTCATAAAAAGTTGCTCCTCATCTCATCTCTGTGACTGGCAGCAGGGATACCAACAGTACTCCGGGGAGCAAGTTACTCCACACACAGTTTCAGCAAGTTCTTCACAGAGAAATATTATTCTTGTGTAGACGAGGAGTCACAATGGCTCAAATATGTTGACCAAACCACACACTAGAAAGTGAAGGGACGGACGACGTTTCGGTCCGTCCTGGACCATTTTTTTTCTTCTTCGTCTCTTCACTTCCTTGTTCTTGTCCTTGTGTTTGTTATAATTATTGATCTTACTCGCGAGATTCTATTCTTTCGCGTGACTTACTCACAAGGGTCTGTATACCCTTCATCAGACTCACAAGGATCGGTCTCTGCACTTGTCTCGTTCACGAGCAGGCCAACCCGTCCTCCCTAGCCCGACTCTCCTACCCCTGCCATCCCCTAGCCTAGCCCCCTAGTCAACTATCCCTTCAGCCCTCCTAGTCTGCCATTCGTCATTAGTTGTCTGCCATCCTCCACACTCCCCGGAGCCAGCCGTCCCCCCACCACGACCCCAGAATTAACGACCAGTAAAGAGAGTCGTGATTGGTCCTCCAGCGCCGACAATGAGATCTTAATCAGCTGGCAAGGTAGTCACATGATCAATGACGTCATTACTGTCAGCGACATCATGATTGGCAATTGAATGACCAATCAGCACGTGAGTGTCAGAGAAATATTTTGAAGGTTCTCATCAGAGACTAAGAAGGAGTAGAGGCTTGTACGTGCAGCTGTAACCCTCGTGCAGCTGCCTGCATGACCAACTACAGTAACCCACGTGCAGCTGCCTGCATGCCCAGCTACAGTAACCCTCGTGCAGCTGCCTGCATGCCCAGCTACAGTAACCCTCGTGCAGCTGCCTGCATGCCCAGCTACAGTAACCTACATGCAGCTGCCTGCATGCCCGGCAGTAACTCACGTGCAGCTGCCTGCATGCCCGGAAGTAACTCACGTGCAGCTGCCTGCATGCCCAGCTACAGTAACCCACGTGCAGCTGCCTGCATGACCAACTACAGTAACCCACGTGCAGCTGCCTGCATGCCCGGCAGTAACTCACGTGCAGCTGCCTGCATGCCCAGCTACAGTAACCCACGTGCAGCTGCCTGCATGACCAACTACAGTAACCCACGTGCAGCTGCCTGCATGCCCGGCAGTAACTCACGTGCAGCTGCCTGCATGCCCAGCTACAGTAACGCTCGTGCAGCTGCCTGCATGCCCAGCTACAGTAACCTACAAACAGCTGCCTGCATGCCCAGCTACAGTAACGCTCGTGCAGCTGCCTGCATGCCCAACAGTATCCCACATACAGCTGCCTGCATGCCCAGCTACAGTAACCCTCGTGCAGCTGCCTGCATGCCCAACCGTAACCTACGTTCAGCTGCCTGCATGCCCGACAGTAACCCACGTGCAGCTGCCTGCATGCCCGGCAGTAACTCACGTGCAGCTGCCTGCATGCCCAGCTACAGTAACCCACGTGCAGCTGCCAGCATGCCCAACTACAGTAATCCCCGTACAGCTGCCTGCTTGCTGACTGTACCTTCAAACCCACATAGTAATGAAGTAACTCCTTCACCAAAACCCAATATCATATATTAATTAAAGTATCATCAATAAGCGCTTGTGATTTCATTATTTTACCAATTGTTTAATGTATATATATACATATATTTATTTTACGCATTATATAGCCCCTGAGTAATGTAGATATATATTTACAAATTACCTGGAGTTAAAGGTATGGGACCATGAACACCATACTTGGCGTACACCTTGTAACAAGGTGATTACTGATGTACAAGGTTACTAGCAGTATAATGCTACTAGTTGTATGAGGCTACTAGCCATATATAAGGTCACTAGCAGTGTAAGGATGCTAGCAATATAAGATATTAATATAGCCAGCATAATAGCTAGTAATATAATATAGCCAGCATAATAGCTAGTAGGTGACTTGAGGTGTATATCTGAAGTATTGATATTTAGGAAGACTATTTACCAAAAGTTTCTCTGCCCTTAGAGTGGCTCCGGTAATTGGTGACTGGCTCTAGGTAACCCAGTACGGCCCCGGTAACTGGTGACTGACTGTAGGTCAGAGTATGACTCCGGTAACTGGTGACTGACTCTAGGTAACCCAGTATGGCCCCGGTAACTGGTGACTGGCTCTAGGTAACCCAGTATGGCTCCGGTAACTGGTGACTGGCTCTAGGTAACCCAGTACGGCCCCGGTAACTGGTGACTGACTCTAGGTAACCCAGTATGACTCCGGTAACTGGTGACTGACTCTAGGTAACCCAGTATGGTCCCGGTAACTGGTGACTGACTCTAGGTAACCCAGTATGACTCCGGTAACTGGTGACTGACTCTAGGTAACCCAGTATGGCCCCGGTAACTGGTGACTGACTGTAGGTCAGAGTATGACTCCGGTAACTGGTGTCTGACTCTAGGTAACCCAGTATGGCCCCGGTAACTGGTGACTGACTCTAGGTAACCCAGTATGGTCCTGGTAACTAGTGACTGACTCTAGGTAACCCAGTATGGCCCCGGTAACTGGTGACTGACTGTAGGTCAGAGTATGACTCCGGTAACTGGTGACTGACTGTAGGTCAGAGTATGACTCCGGTAACTGGTGACTGACTCTAGGTAACCCAGTATGGTCCTGGTAACTGGTGACTGACTCTAGGTAACCCAGTATGGTCCTGGTAACTGGTGACTGACTCTAGGTAACCCAGTATGGCCCCGGTAACTGGTGACTGACTCTAGGTAACCCAGTATGACTCCGGTAACTAGTGACTGACTCTAGGTAACCCAGTATGGCCCCGGTAACTGGTGACTGGCTCTAGGTAACCCAGTATGGCTCCGGTAACTGGTGACTGACTCTAGGTAACCCAGTATGGTCCCGGTAACTGGTGACTGGCTCTAGGTAACCCAGTATGGCTCCGGTAACTGGTGACTGACTCTAGGTAACCCAGTATGGCTCCGGTAACTGGTGACTGACTCTAGGTAACCCAGTATGGTCCCGGTAACTGGTGACTGGCTCTAGGTAACCCAGTATGGCTCCGGTAACTGGTGACTGACTCTAGGTAACCCAGTATGGTCCCGGTAACTGGTGACTGACTCTAGGTAACCCCAGTATGGTCCCGGTAACTGGTGACTGACTCTAGGTAACCCAGTATGGTCCTGGTAACTGGTGACTGACTCTAGGTAACCCCAGTAACTGGTAGATCACTTAAATAAGTCTTTCTCAAGTGCTGTACACATTTGTGGTACCATTTAACAAACAGTACATGTACACGTGAAGTACATATACATGTATTTACATGCTAATGTGTGTACATGTCCATACATGTTTAGGTACGCTGATACATATTCAGATATACCAATTAATGTGGGTGTGCCAATTAGTGTATATGTATTCGGTGAGCTCTCTAAGGACTGTCGGCCAGTGTTTCATAAGCTCTCTTTCATCTTGTACACGTGTGGAGTGCCTGACGAGTCCTCTATTCTCCCATACCTGCACCCATGCCAGCCTTACCGGCGCCCCCAACCCTGCCAGTATCACCTATCCTACCCTGCCAGCATCACCTACCCTACCCCTAACCTGCCAGCATCACCTACCCTACCCCTAACCTGCCAGCATCACCTACCCTACCCCTAACCTGCCAGCATCACCTACCCTACCCCTAACCTGCCAGCACTACCTACCCTACCCCTAACCTGCCAGCATCACCTATCCTACCCCTAACCTGCCAGCACCACCTACCCTACCCCTAACCTGCCAGCACCACCTACCCTACCCCTAACCTGCCAGCACCACCTACCCTACCCCTAACCTGCCAGCATCACCTACCCTACCCCTAACCTGCCAGCATCACCTACCCTACCCCTAACCTGCCAGCACCACCTACCCTACCCCTAACCTGCCAGCACCACCTACCCTACCCCTAACCTGCCAGCACCACCTACCCTACCCCTAACCTGCCAGCACCACCTACCCTACCCCTAACCTGCCAGTACCACCTACCCTACCCCTAACCTGCCAGCACCACCTACCCTACCCCTAACCTGCCAGCACCACCTACCCTACCCCTAACCTGCCAGTACCACCTACCCTACCCCTAACCTGCCAGTACCACCTACCCTACCCCTAACCTGCCAGCACCACCTACCCTACCCCTAACCTGCCAGCACCACCTACCCTACCCCTAACCTGCCAGCACCACCTACCCTACCCCTAACCTGCCAGCACCACCTACCCTACCCCTAACCTGCCAGCACCACCTACCCTACCCCTAACCTGCCAGCACCACCTACCCTACCCCTAACCTGCCAGTACCACCTACCCTACCCCTAACCTGCCAGTACCACCTACCCTACCCCTAACCTGCCAGCACCACCTACCCTACCCCTAACCTGCCAGCATCACCTACCCTACCCCTAACCTGCCTACACCAACGTAAACATAGCATAACGGCCCTTATGCACTTCGAGCTTCGTTACCAGAGAGCCTCGTTTGGTTTGGCCTCTGGCGGGTTGTTAGGGCCTCAATGGCTTAAACAATTTAAAACAAGCTAGAGAGTTGGTGCGAGAAATGGCTACTGGAGTTCAACACCAGCAACTGTAAGGTGATGGAAACGAGGTCAGGCGTCAGGAGACTATAAAGACAATACATGATAAAGGTGAACTTGGTCCCTATGATGACTAGAGAGAAAAAGACCTGGGAGTGGATATAACAACAATCCTAACTCATATAATTAGGGGTAAAGACATCAATATTCTGTACATCTGAACATCATTCAGGAACCAAAATAAGGAGGCACTTAGATAGCTGTACACCACCTACGTGAGACCAGTCTTAGATTATGCAGCCCCATCATGGAGTCACCAAAGAAACACACAAGGAAATTCGAAAAAGATTCAGAAGTTAGCAACAAGGCTCATCCCAGACATGTGAGGGATGAGGTATGACAACTGATTGAAAGAATTAAAATCTGACGACACTTGAAAAGAGGAGAGACAGTGTGACACATGATCAAGACGTTTAAAGTACTCAAGATGTATTAACACAATGGAAAAGAAGAAATGTCCACAATGAATAACAATTGTTCAAGGGACCTCTGAAGGATTCAGCTGAGTCCCCAGGTAACATTGCGGGACCAAAGAGCCGAAGCTCAACCCCCCCGCGCCAGCACCTCTAGGCAAGTGGAGACGCCGGCAGCAATAAGAGGTGCACCAAGCACCAGGCAACACTGAGGAAGGTATTATGACTCAACACATTCAAGTGTAGATATGATAGAGCCCAATAGGCTCAGGAATCTGTACACCAGTTGATTGACGGTTGAGAGGCGGGATCAAAGAGCCAGAGCTCAACCCCCGCAAACACAACTAGGTGAGTACATGCAGGAGACGCAGTGTCCACAGTGTCGACCAACCTTGCCGCAAAGGACCGCCCGCTGCACTTATTGACGGCCGGGCTTTTGATGCACATATTGAGACAGACAGCTCTATGTTCCTCTTAATTGACAGAGACGTTCGCCTTATGCTGTCTTAGTGTCTGTCGGCAGTAATGATCGTTTTGTCTTTGTTTAGTGCATCATAGTGTTAACCCGCACGTTCCTAACGGTGTGGTAATTAATCAACTATTCGCTATGTAATTGCAGTAACAGTTGTGTGTGTTTGTGGTAGTCAGTGTTATTTTCTGTTTACTTCTGTCTCCAAAGTATAGAAAAATGGTTACTATTCTCCTCAAGTTTTGCTCTGACCTTTGCCTGAGACAGCTTAGAGAAGAGACAGCTTCGAGAAGAGACAGCTTAGAGAAGAGACAGCTTAGAGAAGAGACAGCTTCGAGAAGAGACAGCTTAGAGAAGAGGTCGTGAAGGTGCATGAAGGCTTGCACATATGGAATAATGCGTCACAGCTCTGGTTAAGGAGCCCCCGGCCCCTCACGCACCTTGAAGACGTCTCCACTAAAGCTAAGATGCACAGGTCCCAGCAACGACCGAGAGGTTGTTGTTGTTCAAGATTCGCTACTTGGAACAAAAAGTTCCAAGCAGCACGGGCTATGGTGAGCCCGTAGCGACTGAGAGGGATTAAGACACATAGGTCCCAGCAACGACTGAGAAGGAACACTAGCCAGTCCCCATACTTTGGGGGACAGACGCAGTCGACAATTAACACATACTGCCCATTGAATAAGTTCAATGCTGTTGTTATTTTGAACACAAAACTTAATTGAAGATAATGAGGTTATCATAAGCTCAAGAGTCACTCGATATCTTTATCTTATATGTATGTTCTCGTTAACCCAATCATCTCTCAGGACCAATCAGCAGCTGTGTGGGGTTCCCCTGCTTACAAGCACTACACGTCACTCTGCCGTCCACGTGGAGTGGACGGTAGAGCGACGGTCTCCCTTCATGCAGGTCGGTGTTCAATCCCCGACCGTCCAAGTGGTTGGGCACCATTCCTTCCCCCGTCCCTCCCCAAATCCTTATCCTGACCCCCCTTCCAAGTGCTATATAGTCCAAATGGCTTGGCGCTTTCCCCTGATAATTTCCTCCCTCCCCCATAGTGGGTTCTCTTTCAACTTTTCATATTTCCAATAACATGCATTTGGTGAATAAACTTTCCCACTAATGAACTAATGAATGAAATGAACTAAATGAACAACACTGAACTAACTTTAGGCTTTAGAGTCTTGATGTGATCGCGTTGTTCATATTAGTTTTTGTAGAAAATTAAACGTTGCCAAATATAACTTAGATTTATCGACCAACACTGTTGTGGAATGATTAACCTAAGTATCAAAGATAGTAATTTTGTGTTTAATGGAAAATTCTATTCCTAACCCTCTGGAATGATGTTAGGTAATCCATCTTGCCCAGTTCTTAGTAACTTATATATAGATTTTTGTTATCTTGAAATGATTTCGGGGCTTTAGTGTCCCCGCGGCCCGGTCCTCGACCAGGCCTCCACCCCCAGGAAGCAGCCAGTGACAGCTGACTAACACCCAGGTACCTATTTACTGCTAGGTAACAGGGGGCATAGGGTGAAAGAAAGTCTGCCCATTGTTTCTCGCCGGCGCCTGGGATCGAACCCAGGACCACAGGATCACAAGTACAGCGTGCTGTCCGCTCGGCCGACCGGCTCCCCGGCTTGTTTTACCAAAATGTCTAGTATTTTGCCTGTCAACAGAAGCTGGTAGAGGTATCCCTGGAAACACAAACCGAAACTGTCTCTATTTTCCGCTTGTTACAACTTGTAATAAAGTTGTTACATTTTGGCTTAACGTGTTTATGACGTATTAGAACGTTGTTACAACTTGCTATATTGGTTGTTATAACTGGTTAGGAGGTGTTAAAACTTGCTCGAACGTTGTACCAACGTCGTAGTTTCGGTGTGTGTTTGGCGGGATGTTAATATAATCTTTGGCCAGATGACTTGGACCCAATGAAATTTCTTCCCAATTCGTTAGTCCCCGCGATCAGATTTACCACCGAGGAATACGTAGATGGAATTCTTCCATCTTTGGGTTTACAGATGCGTAGAGCTGGTAGAACTAAGTAAGTTCTACCAGATTTACAGATGCGTAGAGCTGGTAGAACTAAGCAAGTTCTACCAGATTTACAGATGCGTAGAGCTGGTAGAACTAAGCAAGTTCTACCAGATTTACAGATGCGTAGAGCTGGTAGAACTAAGTAAGTTCTACCAGATTTACAGATGCGTAGAGCTGGTAGAACTAAGCAAGTTCTACCAGATTTACAGATGCGTAGAGCTGGTAGAACTAAGCAAGTTCTACCAGATTTACAGATGCGTAGAGCTGGTAGAACTAAGCAAGTTCTACCAGATTTACAGATGCGTAGAGCTGGTAGAACTAAGCAAGTTCTACCAGATTTACAGATGCGTAGAGCTGGTAGAACTAAGCAAGTTCTACCAGATTTACAGATGCGTAGAGCTGGTAGAACTAAGCAAGTTCTACCAGATTTACAGATGCGTAGAGCTGGTAGAACTAAGCAAGTTCTACCAGATTTACAGATGCGTAGAGCTGGTAGAACTAAGCAAGTTCTACCAGATTTACAGATGCGTAGAGCTGGTAGAACTAAGCAAGTTCTACCAGATTTACAGATGCGTAGAGCTGGTAGAACTAAGCAAGTTCTACCAGATTTACAGATGCGTAGAGCTGGTAGAACTAAGCAAGTTCTACCAGATTTACAGATGCGTAGAGCTGGTAGAACTAAGCAAGTTCTACCAGATTTACAGATGCGTAGAGCTGGTAGAACTAAGCAAGTTCTACCAGATTTACAGATGCGTAGAGCTGGTAGAACTAAGCAAGTTCTACCAGATTTACAGATGCGTAGAGCTGGTAGAACTAAGCAAGTTCTACCAGATTTACAGATGCGTAGAGCTGGTAGAACTAAGCAAGTTCTACCAGATTTACAGATGCGTAGAGCTGGTAGAACTAAGCAAGTTCTACCAGATTTACAGATGCGTAGAGCTGGTAGAACTAAGCAAGTTCTACCAGATTTACAGATGCGTAGAGCTGGTAGAACTAAGTAAGTTCTACCAGATTTACAGATGCGTAGAGCTGGTAGAACTATAAGTTCGAAGGAAGGTTTCTAACACGTACTTTTATTTATACCATTTTCCAACCACTACAGCAAAGTTAAACCCTCTATTCTCTTCGATATTCATTAGAGTTTTGAAAGTTTGTAATCCCGATGCAGGCGATGAGTCACAATAACGTGGCTGAAGTATGTTGACCAAACCACACACTAGGAAATGAAGGGACGACGACGTTTCGGTCCGTCCTGGACCATTCTCAAGTCGATTGTCGATTCACGATCGACTTGAGAAGGGTCCAGGACGGACCGAAACGTCGTCGTCCCTTCACTCTCCAGTGTGTAGTTTGGTCAACATATCTGTTGACAACATATAAATATATATATATATATATATATATATATATATATATATAATATATATTTGGAATATACATCTGGGATACTATTATGCTTCACGGCTGTTTCATTACACACATAAATCACACTAACGTGATGCATCAAATGAACAAATCCACAAGGGTAGTAGAACTTCTGGTTGCAATTCTTTTAACCATGTCGTAGCTCAGTCGATTAAGGCAGCGTCTGGGATACTCTTGGACGCAGGTTCGAATCCTCGTCACGGCCCTTGTGGATTTGTCCACGGCTGTTGTCTCCTGTGACGATCTGGTAAGCTGGAGTGTATATACAAACCTCCATAACAAACACACACACCTGCAACACACCTGAGACACAAACAAACGTGTCTAATACACAAAACAACTTGATAATAGTTGTTTACAACCAGAAACAGTTCTACCCGCCTCGCTTCCCACACCCCGAGGTTTTATAACTACTCGCCATCTGAGAAATTTACATATATATTTTTTATTGCAAGTTAATAAAGAGGCCAAATGATATGTTGTGTGGTTGTTGTGTGTTTGTTTACTAAGAGTTGTAAACATGCTACAACTACAACATTAACATCACATACAACAACAACACGCTACTCATCTTCTCATAATGCAGTGTTTGGCTCGCTCCTCTTGGACCACACCCCACCAATTCTCCAGCGGTAGTCATATCATTATATCTATATAGCTATATATTTATATATCTATTTAGGGAACACTGGTTATATCTTAATATAAATATACATTACATTTTCATACAATGTAATATTATTTACACAGACGTTCTTCCTGTTGTACGTGTTCCATTTGGCTGCGAAGTAGCCATATACTGTGTATATGGCTATATATATACTTCTATATACACAGCTCTGGGGGTTGGCGAGAAACGGTTCTGGCAGCTGTTTTAGATCTAGCTACTCAGAGCGAAATATCCATGTAGCACGGGCTATGGTGAGCCCGTAATCCCCTCTGGTAGCTTGATCGACGAGATTATGCAGTAGAGGTGAGTCGTTTTGCGCGTAGGTAATCGATGTAGGTAAAGCCAGTCGAGATTGCCTCAGCGGCTCTGCTGACCCTAGTTGACCTCGCTTTGGTCACCTGGTGTCGGTGCTGCTGATTAGTTACCTTGAGGTTACCTTGAGGTGCTTCCGGGGCTTAGCGTCCCCGCGGCCCGGTCGTCGACCAGGCCTCCTCCTGGTGGTTTCATTGTTTTTTCCTAAACGAGGTGGTGGCGGGCAGCACCACGATGTCTTAACCACTCGTCAACCACTTAATTGCCTTCCCACTCAAGACGGTGGTTACATCTACTACGTCTGCCTTGGGTAAATAGTTTGACCATAATAACATGTGTGTGTAGTAAATACCATTCATGCCATCACCAGTTCTCAACAAGAGCCACAACCCTGGAAATACAAACCGAAACTGTCTCTATTTTCCGCTTGTTACAACTTGTAATAAAGTTGTTACATCTTGGCTTAACGTGTTTATGACGTATTAGAACGTTGTTACAACTTGCTATATTGGTTGTTATAACTGGTTAGGAGTTAAAACTTGTTCGAACGTTGTACCAACGTCGTAGTTTCGGTGTGTGTTTGGCGGGAACACATTACTCATCTACACATAATACAACAACAATAATCACTATAACTCCCTTCCCCCCCCCCCCCGTCATAAACATAACACCAGTTAAACACATTAAATACATAGGCCGGTACATAATATTCACGTAACCTTGAACATAATACCCCTGTAACATCCAGTCGTCAGCATGTACTATTTGCCGATATAGTTCAACCCAATTTCCCCTCACTGTAATATTCCCCAAGTGTCGTGAGGCAGAGGAAGACACAACGACCACGACGACCACAAATCTTAAACGACATTTGCAGGCGATGAGTCACAATAACGTGGCTGAAGTATGTTGACCAGACCACACACTAGAAATTGAAGGGACGACGACGTTTCGGTCCGTCCTGGACCATTCTCAAGTCGATTGTCACGACTTAAACGACATTGATATTCTAAACGAAACTTAGCGAAGAAGGCGCATGCTGATGGCGTCGTTCACTTCTCCGGCGCACTGCGGGGCTTAAGGCAGCCAAGGGCCTAGCTAGCTGACGGGAGACATCTCCCGTCACGCAGGGTGCAGTCGCACCTCCACAGATCTCCAGTATCAGCTCTTGATACTGGTAATGGCTCAAAAGGGCCACCACTTACTGGCTATTCATGCCCGTGCCACCTTTTGGGTGGCTTAATCTTCATCAATCAATCAATCTAGCTAGCTCCGCTTGAGTTGATTACAGAAGAATGCAGGTTAGAGTTATGTACAGGCCTGGTCAGAGACCGGGCCGCCTGGGAAATCGATCCTCGGAACCCACAACAGGTAGACAATACATTGGACGAGCTGATGAATTTCGGACTTAGGTCAAACAATAAACAATTCTGTGCGTAATATCCACGATCTTAGGCCTAATATAGTATCTATATTTACTATACTATGCTTAGGAGAGGCACCCCTAAGTACAGTATTAACTCTAATGACTCACCCTCTCAAGAATTCGAACCTAGGCCTCCAGGGTAACATGCCAGTGGCTGGCCAGTGTTATAACCATTCCATCATACATCACTTAAAAGCACTTTTCAGACTCACGTCCATTCAACACCCGGCAACACTCGTGGCGTGTCTCGCGCACAACTGTTTCATCAGTTCCTTGAACATGCCAGGATTGCACTGAGTATCATGTGTGTAAATAGTGGCAATCTACGATAGAGCAGCAAGTCAATATTGTAATTTAAGATGCTAATTATTAAGCTTTATCTAAGTAAGTCGCAAGCCAAGCTTGGGATAGTGAGAGGAAAAGAAGGAAGAGAGAAATACGGAAGAAGAAGCGGAAGAGAGAAAGGGAAATGAGGGAGGAGGAGGAGGAGGAAAAAGATTGTGAAGATGCGAGAGAAAAAAATAGTGAAGAGAGAAAAAAAGAGATAAGAAAAGAAAGAGAGTAGGAGAGAGAGAGAGAGAGAAAGAGAGAGAGAGAGAGAGAGAGAGAGAGAGAGAGAGAGAGAGAGAGAGAGAGAGAGAGTAGGAGAGAGAGAGTAGGAGAGAGAGAGAGAGTAGGAGAGAGAGAGAGAGTAGGAGAGAGAGAGTAGGAGCGAGAGAGTAGGAGAGAGAGAGAGAGAGAGAGAGAGAGAGAGAGAGAGAGAGAGAGAGAGAGAGAGAGAGAGAGAGAGAGAGAGAGAGAGAGAGAGTAGGAGAGAGAGAGAGAGTAGGAGAGAGAGAGAGAGAGAGAGAGAGAGAGAGAGAGAGAGAGAGAGAGAGAGAGAGAGAGAGAGAGTAGGAGAGAGAGAGAGAGAGAGAGAGAGGGGGGAGAGGTTGTGGGTTAGGAAGAGAAGAAGATGATCATGAACTTGACCCATGGTTGCTAAGCGGTGGCCTGCAACTCCAAGCCCCAGACCACTTCAACACCAGTGCTATGGGTACCGTAAGGGTTCCTTCGTCACCAAAGGGATACCATATTCCCTTTAGAACGCTCTAGATCGACATAGAGGTTTCGTAGCCCGCATATGTTTCTTGGGGCTGCTAGAAACCTAGGTCCTTTGTTTCCTAAGAATAGTCTCATAGTTGTTGGTGAAGGTCGTTGGTCGTTATAGATAGGTCCAATGGTCTTTATTGAGAGATTTTACGGTGTCAGTACAGATGCTGTGTCACTATACAGAGCCCATGGCCGCTGTAGTGAGAGTCAATGGTCGCTGTATTGAGAATCAATGGTCGTTGTAGTGAGACCCAATGGTCGCTGTATTAAGAATCAATGGTCGTTGTAGTGAGACCCAATGGTCGCTGTATTGAGAATCAATGGTCGTTGTAGTGAGACCCAATGGTCTCTGTAGTGAGAGCCAATGGTCGCTGTATTGAGAATCACTGGTCGTTGTAGTGAGACCCAATGGTCACTGTAGTGAGAGTCAATGGTCGCTGTATTGAGAATCAATGGTCGTTGTAGAGAGAACCAATGGTCGTACAGGAAGCTTATTAATCCATAGATAAAAGACCTTTGTTCAAGCAGAGGCTTCGACGTCGCTATAGGGAGGTTTGATGGTGGACATACAGTGATCTACACATCCCATGGTCACTACACAAAGGCCCCAATGGGCACTAATGGTTGTTATAGTGATCTTATGCTCACTATACAGGAGTTCCTTGATTGCTGTTGACAAGTCCAATGGTCGCTATAGACAGGTTTTGTTGGTCACAATAAAGAATTACCTCTTATTAGAGGCCTTATGGTCGCTTTAGCGAAGTCCCCAGGTCACATCCCGCCAAACACACACCGAAACTACGACGTTGGTACAACGTTCGAACAAGTTTTAACACCTCCTAACCAGTTATAACAACCAATATAGCAAGTTGTAACAACGTTCTAATACGTCATAAACACATTAAACCAAGATGTAACAACTTTATTACAAGTTGTAACAAGCGGAAAATAAAGACAGTTTCTGTTTGTGTTTCCAGGGATCACGGTCGTTATAAGTCGTTTTCAATATAGACATTGTCGTTATAGAGAGGGTCTCATGACCGTTATAAGATGGTGAAACGTTGTAGCAACAACATTTATTTCCGACCCATTAAGCAAGCAACAAAGAAACTGCTGTTTAAATATTTGTTCTGTGTGTTTGTTCATTGGAGCGGAAGCCAGGCGGGGCTCTTAGCTTTGTTGAGGCCGACTAACATCACAAGGGGGGGGGGGGGAGACAGTGATGGAGAGAGGGGGGGAGAGAGATGGAGAGAGAGGGGGAGAGACTGAGATGGAGAGAGAGGGGGGGAGATGGAGAGAGGGGGGATAGAGATGGAGAGAGGGGGGAGAGACAGAGATGGAGAGAGAGGGGGAGACAGATGGAGAGAAGGGGGGAGACAGAGACTGAGAGAGAGGGGGGGGGAGACAGAGACAAAGAGAGGGGGGAGACAGAGGCAGAGAGAGGGGCAGATAAGAATGGAAAGGTCGGATGAAGAGACAGAGAGGGAGAGGAAACAGAGACAGAGGGAAACAGACGGAAAGATGATGGAGACAGAGACGGAGAGTGGGTGGCGAGATAGACGGAGAAGTGGGATAAAGAGAGAAAAAGACAGAGAGAGAGACATAGCTGGAAAGAAACGCAGAAAGAGAGAGAGAGAGAGAGAGAGAGAGAGAGAGAGAGAGAGAGAGAGAGTGAGAGAGAGAGAGTGAGAGAGAGAGAGTGAGAGAGAGAGAAAGAGAGAGAGAGAGAGAGAGAGAGAGAGAGAGAGAGAGAGAGAGAGAGAGAGAGAGAGTGAGAGAGAGAGAGAGAGAGAGAGAGAGAGAGAGAGAGAGAGAGAGAGAGAGAGAGAGAGAGAGAGAGAGAGAGAGAGAGAGAGAGAGAGACAACAAAATACACGTGCTTATCCACGCAATACAAAGTGCTTCCATTCATCTCTCTACTCCTACTAAATATTCCCTCACTTCCCTAAATTTTCCCCTTCCCTATTCCCTCTTCTCTTCCCCTCCCCCCATTCTCTCTTCTCTGCCCCATACCCCTCTCCGCTGATGAATATATCATCCCCCTTATATGACGTTATCATGGCATATTAATGGTAATATTAAGGGGGGCGAAGGGCTCCCTCCTGTTGCCTCTCGTCTAGCCGTCCCATACACTAGAGGAATACATATCGGTAATGACGCTCATACATACATACATGGCCCCATACATGACGCTCATTACGCGGAAAGAGAATGTATGTTGACATGCGTACACACACACACACACACACACACACACACACACACACACACACACACACACACACACACACACACATCCACACACACGCATACGCACACGCACACATGATCACCACATACAAGATTCTCAAAGGAATTGATAGGGTTGATAAAGACAGGCTATTTAACACAAGGGGCACACGCACTAGGGGACACAGGTGGAAATTGAGTGCCCACATGAGCCACAGAGATATTAGAAAGAACTTTTTCAGTGTGAGAGTAGTTGGCAAATGGAATGCATTTGGAAGTGATGTGGTGGAGGCTGACTCCATACACAGTTTTAAATGTAGATATGATAGAGCCCAGTAGGCTCAGGAACCTGTACACCAGTTGATTGACAGTTGAGAGGCGGGATCAAAGAGCCAGAGCTCAACCCCCGCAAGCACAAATAGGTGAGTACACAAACACACACACACACACACACACACACACACACACACACACACACACACACACACACACACACACACACACACACATACACACACAGGCCAGTGTCCCTAACTTACATACAATGCAAGCTGATGGAGAAGATTGTGCGAAAAAAGCTAGTGGAACATCTGGAGCGAAAGAACTTTGTAACACAGCATCAACATGGGTTCAGGGATGGCAAGTCCTGCCTCACAGGATTAATTGAATTCTACGACCAGGCAACAAAAATCAGGCAAGAAAGAGTGATGGGCAGACTGCATATTTTTTGATTGCCAGAATGCATTTGATACAGTACCACACAAGAGGCCAGTGAAAAATCTGGAGATGCAGGCAGGAGTGAAAGGTAAGGTACTCCATTGGATAAGGGTGCCTAAGCAACAGAAGACAGCGAGTCACTGTGAGGGGTGAGGTCTCAGATTGGCGAGACGTCACAAATGGAGTCCCGCAGGAGTCAGTCCATGGACCTATACTGTTTCTGATATATGTAAATGATCTCCCAGAGGGTGTAGAATCGTTTCTCTCAATGTTTGCTGATGATGCAAAAATTATGAGGAGGATTAAAACAGAGGATGGTAGTAGGAGGCTACAAGATGACCTAGACAGACTGAATGAATAGTCCAACAAATGGGTACTAAAGTTCAACCCGAGTAAATGCAAGGTCATGAAACTAGGCGGTGGAAACAACAGGAAAGATCTAGGCGTTGATATCACACCAAACCTGTCTCCTGAAGCCCACATAAAAAGAATTACATCTGCGGCATACGCGAGGCTGGCTAACATCAGAACAGCCTTCAGGAACCTGTGTAAGGAATCATTTCAGAACCTTGTATACCACATATGTTAGACCAATCCTGGAGTATGCGGCCCCAGCATGGAGCCCGTACCTTGTCAAGCCCAAGACGAAGCTGGAAAAAGTTCAAAGGTATGCCACTAGACTAGTCCTAGGCATTAAATAACTAAGAGGCATTAAATGTAGTAGATATAATAGAAGAAAAATAGATTGGTTAGAAAGGCGGGGTCCAAGAGCTAATACCTTGGTTCTGCAGACACAAATAGTAAATAAACACGCGCGCGCGCGCAAGGTTATGCACACACACCACAAATCCAACCTTTATTGCAGAGGGAATTTCTTTTATTCATAGAACTGAGATAGAGCTAAAAATAAACCATAGAGCTAAAAGCCTCATGCACAAAATAAACACATTTAGGACCTTCAATATTTCCTGGCTAACATCAGATGGTTAGCTTGGATTGGATTGAGTTGTTTAGGACGCCGTTGTGGATATTCCTTTAGAGAGCGGGTGAACGAGGCGGGCCAAGACCTGCCTCGTTAGGATGCTGGCCACTCTGACTTGTAATTTAGCGGAGCAAATGGTTAACGTTGGCAGGCAAGCGCCTCACTGGAATTGATTTCTTATTTCTCGTGCCCCTCTCGCTGATTTTATCTGTCTCTTTCTTTATCTGTCTTTCTCTCTCTATTTGTCTCTCTTTCTTTGTCTGTCTTTCTCTCTCTATCTGTCTCTTTTTTTATGTCTCTTTCTTTATCTGTCTTTCTCTATCTGTCTCTCATTCTTTCTCTGTCTTTCTCTCTCTATCTGTCTTTCTCTCTCTATCTGTCTCTTTTTTATGTCTCTTTCTTTATCTGTCTCTCTTTCTTTATCTGTCTTTCTCTCTCTATCTGTCTCTCTTTCTTTATCTGTCTCTCTTTCTTTATATTTCTCTCTTTCTTTATCTGTCTTTCTCTCTCTATCTGTCTCTCTTTCTTTATCTGTCTCTCTTTCTTTATCTGTCTTTCTCTCTCTCTCTATCTGTCTCTCTCTCTCTCTCTCTCTCTCTCTCTCTCTCTCTCTCTCTCTCTCTCTCTCTCTCTCTCTCTCTCTCTCTCTCTCTCTCTCTCTCTCATCCCTCTCTCACCCCACCCACCTCCCGTAGTCTTCACGAAGGAGATCATCAGAATGGCTCCCAAGATCCCACCAATAAAACCATGCCACCTCCTGCAAGCATGCAAATGGAGTGATCAGACTATCAATACTAAGTAAGCCGTCACGGGCGCATGAAGGAATGTGGTGGGACAAGTTAGCGGTGTGATGCTATTACTGCTTCTCCTCCTCCACACACACACACACACACACACACACACACACACACACACACACACACACACACACACACACAGTGAGTAGGTGAGTGTGAGTAGGTGAGTAACTAGGTGAGTAACTAGGTGAGTACACACACACACACACACACACACACACACACACACACACACGGCTACCAGGCTTCCCCTTACTTATAAGGTAACAAAATAATATTTATATTGTGCTGATTATTTACATCACAAGACCCTTGGCCTCAGAGAATAAAAGATTTGTATTTATATTTTTCTTCTATTGTTCCATTGTTTTGGTGGATTAACTTGTGTATTTATTATGAATTGGAAATTAGGGATTTCAGTCAGGGGTTCGAGGTGGCGAATTTCTTCACGTTCGTCAAATGCGAATTCAAAATCCATGTCATGGATTACCGTCAGATCCGCCCTTCCTCTCAAGCGTCTACAACGGCACTAAACTGATGTGCTAAATTGCCCGAACCTAACCTATCGGAGGACCCATGAATAGAAAATGGGACATTACGTCAATTTTGCGAATTGCCATGATTTTTAGTACATCAATGTGTGGCCGTATGAGATTTATACGTCAAAATGCGTATAATAATGATAAATAGTGAACGTAAGATAAATTATTAGAAAGATTATTCGTAGTGTTTACAGAAAGTATACGAATAATTTATATTCATTTTTTCTCA
This sequence comes from Procambarus clarkii, assembly GCF_040958095.1. Taxonomy (NCBI): domain Eukaryota; kingdom Metazoa; phylum Arthropoda; class Malacostraca; order Decapoda; family Cambaridae; genus Procambarus; species Procambarus clarkii. The sequence goes on along the minus strand of NC_091241.1, from coordinate 11,827,137 downwards.
GGGCATAGATACAACAATTAATTTTTTCCTCTGTGTATTTTAAGTTCTTCGAAATGTTAATCCAGAATTCTTAGATGAAGAGTTTAAGAATATTGATTCTATTGGTCTCAAGCTTAGGGAGCCGGTCGGCCGAGCGGACAGCACGCTGGGCTTGTGATCCTGTGGTCCCGGATTCGATCCCGGGCGCCGGCGAGAAACAACGGGCAGAGTTTCTTTTACCCTATGCCCCTGTTACCTAGCAGTAAAATAGGTACCTGGGTGTTAGTCAGCTGTCACGGGCTGCTTCCTGGGGGTGGAGGCCTGGTCGAGGACCGGGCCGCTGGGACACTAAAGCCCCGAAATCATCTCAAGATAGATCTCAAGATAGAAGCTTTGTTATCCAGTGAGTCTTTTTGGAAGTTTGCCGTAGCAAAGCACGTCGTACATGTTATATTATAATATATGCAGTGAGAAAACTCGCTCAAAACATGTATTATGTTTACCATGTTTTTTTCTGAGTTCGAAAATATTGTCAAGGCCAGGAAACTTTTTGATATACATGTATTGTTTAATTACGAAATAATGTTGGTAAACTGTTATTTAGAAACAGCCCTCGTAGTGATAATTGTGTCATTTATAAAACACCTGGTAAACACTGTAATAGGTTCTATGTTGGGCAAACATCTGAAGATTTGAAATTTAGAATTTCGCAACATCATTACTCTGTAAGACACGGCCAATTGTCTAATGCTTTGTTTGCTTATTTGTCAGAAAGTTATCGCTAAATTGACCGGGTGATGGCTTCTTCAATAACGAATTGTAAAGGCATTTTCAATGGTAACATGATTGAATCTGCTTTAATACAGATTACAAATTCATGTAATTTGAACATTAGCAGTGGTTTGTATAATTTAGATCCATTTTTGATTGATCAATTAAAGGCGATTTGAGTAGGATCATTGATACATAAATACTTTGCAGACGAGGAGTCACAATAACGTGGCTGAAAAATTGTTGACCAAACCACACACTAGAAGGTGAAGGGACGACGACGTTTCGGTCCGTCGTGGACTATTATCAAGTCGATTGTGATGAGACGAAGTTGTTTAATATTCAAATACTGGGGACAACAAGTTCCAAGCAGCACGGGCTATGGTGAGCCCGTAGTGGACTTACCTGGCACATGAGCGGCGGGGCTGTAACTTTTTGAGGGGATGAGACGAATGATTGATGATTGATGAAGATTAAGCCACCCAAAAGGTGGCACGGGCATGAATAGCCCGTAAGTGGTGGCCCTTTTGAGCCATTACCAGTATCAAGAGCTGATACTGGAGATCTGTGGAGGTGCGACTGCACCCTGCGTGACGGGAGATGTCTCCCGATCTGTAAAATGGCTCAGTGATTTGATTGATGAAGATTAAGCCACCTAAAAGGTGGCACGGGCATGAATAGCCCGTAAGTGGTGGCCCTTTTGAGCCATTACCAGTATCAAGAGCTGATACTGGAGATCTGTGGAGGTGCGACTGCACCCTGCGTGACGGGAGATGTCTCCCGATCTGTAAAATGGCTCAGTGATTTGATTGATGAAGATTAAGCCACCTAAAAGGTGGCACGGGCATGAATAGCCCGTAAGTGGTGGCCCTTTTGAGCCATTACCAGTATCAAGAGCTGATACTGGAGATCTGTGGAGGTGCGACTGCACCCTGCGTGACGGGAGATGTCTCCCGATCTGTAAAATGGCTCAGTGATTTGATTGATGAAGATTAAGCCACCTAAAAGGTGGCACGGGCATGAATAGCCCGTAAGTGGTGGCCCTTTTGAGCCATTACCAGTATCAAGAGCTGATACTGGAGATCTGTGGAGGTGCGACTGCACCCTGCGTGACGGGAGATGTCTCCCGATCTGTAAAATGGCTCAGTGATTTGATTGATGAAGATTAAGCCACCTAAAAGGTGGCACGGGCATGAATAGCCCGTAAGTGGTGGCCCTTTCGAGCCATTACCAGTATCAAAAGATGATACTGGAGATCTGTGGAGGCGCAACTGCACCCTGCGTGACGGGAGATGTCTCCCGGACCAAGTGGTGACCAAATGGGGATGAGACGAATGATGAAGATGAAGATGAAGCCACCCAAAAAGGTGGCACGGGCATGAATAGCCCGTAAGTGGTGGCCCTTTTGAGCCATTACCAGTATCAAGAGCTGATACTGGAGATCTGTGGAGGTGCGAATGCACTCTGCTTGACGGGAGATGTCTCCCTTATGAATGTGTTAAGATGAAGATGAAGCAGCCCAAAAGGTGGCACGGGCATAAATAGCCCGTAAGTGGTGGCCATTTTAAGCCATTACCAGTATCAGGAGCTGATACTGGAGATCTGTGGAGGTGCAAATGCACCCTGCATGACGGGAGATGTCTCCCTTGTGAATGTGTTAAGATGAAGATGAAGCCACCCAAAAGGTGGCACAGGCATGAATAGCTCGTAAGTGGTGGCCCTTTTGAGCCATCACCAGTATCAATAGATGATACTGGAGATCTGTGGAGGTGCGACTGCACCCTGCTTGACGGGAGATGTCTCCCGGACCAAATGGTGCACACACATTGGTGATGATGATGAAGATTAAGCCACCCAAAAGGTGGCACGGGCATGAATAGCCCGTAAGTGGTGGCCTTTTTAAGCCATTACCAGTATCAAGAGCTGATACTGGAGATCTGTGGAGGTGCGATTGCACCCTGCATGATGGGAGATGTCTCCCTTGTGAATGTGTTAAGATGAAGATGAAGCCACCCAATAGGTGGCACGGGCATGAATTGGTAAGTGGTGGCCCTTTTGAGCCATCACCAGTATCAATAGATGATACTGGAGATCTGTGGAGGTGCGACTGCACCCAGCGTGACGGGAGATGTCTCCCGTGTTTTAAACAGACGAAGAAGATGAAGATGAAGCCACCCAAAAGGTGGCACGGGCATGAATAGCTCGTAAGTGGTGGCCCTTTCGAGCCATCACCAGTATCAAGAGCTGATACTGGAGATCTGTGGAGGTGCAACTGCACCCTGCGTGACGGGAGATGTCTCCCGGACCAAGTGTGTGGTGTGTGATGAGACGAAGGAAGCAAGGACAATAAATAGGCAAGAGAGAGGTGAGGAGATGGCAACCTTAGAGGAAGAAAAGAGCAAGGTTAAAGCTAAGGAAAGTAAGGTGTAATAAATGGTGTAATAATAGGAATAACAAAGGTATTGTAAGAGAAAACAAGACAAAGAAAAGGAGAGATCAAAGGAAGGGTAGGCTTATGTCAGGTGACGTTTGTTAGAAAGTTTAGAACATTTGAGTATATGTTGACCAAACCACACACTAGAAAGTGAAGGAACGACGACGTTTCGATGGGCTCATAATCGACTTGAGAATGGTCCAGGACGTACTGAAACGTCGTCGTCCCTTCACTTTCTAGTGTGTAGTCTGGTCAACACTAATACCTTAGTAATATATCCCCCTTTGCTCATTAAAGACATTGTAACTTACCTCACCTCTTTCCTATATATCCATCCCACTGACTTGTAAATCCATCCTTCTGAAGATGTATTATTAAATTTCCGTAATAATTAGGAAATTCTGTTTTAATCCTTCCTTCGTGGTCTGACACTGTCATTTATATCGGATCAATCTCTCTTCATATGACAGGTTTTTAATTTGCGAGAATAACTTTGTCATCCTGCGCTGGACGCGTTCTAGTGAATCTATATCCATTCTATAGTACGGCGACCAAAACTGAACTGCATAATCTAAATGGGGCCTAACCAGAGCAAGATATAGCTGAAGAACCACACCAGGTGTCTTGTTACTAACGCTTCGATTAACAAATCCCAATGTCCTATTTGCCTTATTACGAACATTCATGCATTGATTTTTTAGTTTTAAATTCTTACTAATCATAACTGATGTTGACTCGGATCCCTTTCGCAATCCGACTTCGCAATCTCAACACCATCTAGCTCGTATCTTGTAACTCTGTCATCATTACCAGCCTCAAAACATTACATTTGTCAGCATCTCTCTCTCTCTCTCTCTCTCTCTCTCTCTCTCTCTCTCTCTCTCTCTCTCTCTCTCTCTCTCTCTCTCTCTCTCTCTCTCTCTCTCTCTCTCTGTGTGTACACACACATACAAGGTGGCTGAAAAATGACAGCCTTAAACAGTTAAGTACAACAAATTTGTTACAGGTGGCGCCGCAAACTATGGTCTCTTCTGTCATGCTAAGGACTCTCTTAATAACACCATTCCTTCCCTCCGTCCCGTCCAAAATCCTTATCCTGACCCCTTCCCAGTGCTATAAAGTTGTAATGGCTTGGCGCTTTTCCCTGACAATTAATTCATCTTCACAACGCCGTCTTGTGGAACCTCCTTTCATACACAACATGAACCGGCTATGAATTAATTTCTTAAATTTCTTAAATTGAACCGGTAACTTCTTAAAATTAATGGAATGATTGCAGGGTACAAACAAATTTCTTAACCAAAAAATCTAAGTACAAGTTTGAAAGCAGTGGAAATAGTGGATTTCATATTGACATGACAAGAAGTCTGAAGATAATACTCATTATTAAAAGCAAATTTACATCCTTTTATTCATACCTGTTTGATACCTGCTTGATGGGGTTCTGGGAATTCTTCTCCTCCCCCAAGCCTGGCCTCAACTTGTGAGAGCTTGGTCCAACAGGCTGTTGCTTGGAGGGGCCCGCAGGCCCCACATATCCACCGCAGCCCGCTTGGTCCGGCACGTTTTGAAGAAGGCTATCTAGTTTTCTCATGAAGATGTTTTGCAAGATTAATCTGCAAGATTTTTACATAGTTTTGCAAGATTAACAATGATATCAGAAAACAGAGATAATTCATGGTGCATCAATTTATAAGCAAAGTAACTAAGGATATCATCAACAGGAACTTTTGTAAATAAAAAACAAAATACATCAACACTAACTGATATAACACTACACACAGAGATCACACTAACGTGATGCTTCAAATGAACAAATCGACTCAGCTACTGTCGTAGCTCAGTCGATCAAGGCAACGTCTGGGATGCTCCCGGACGCAGGTTCGAATCCTCGTCACGGCCCTTGTGGATTTGTTCTAACTAACATAACATCAGGATTAATTGAAATATTGTTTAATTTGTTAACCAAATCCCATGGAATTAGTCATAGTTGACCCTGAAACTCTACGTAACAGTAGGGACAAAATTTATTGAGCCAAAATTTATGTCCATTATTTATTGGACAAAATAAAAAATGTTGTTGGGCCATTTAGAAAGCGTAATGGATCCCACAGAACTGACATTAGGTTTAATGGGATTATCTTATCTTGAGATGATTTCGAGGCTTTAGTGTCCCCGCGGCCCGGTCCTCGACCAGGCCTCCACCCCCAGGAAGCAGCCCGTGACAGCTGACTAACACCCAGGTACCTATTTTACTGCTAGGTAACAGGGGCATAGGGTGAAAGAAACTCTGCCCATTGTTTCTCGTCGGCGCCCGGGATCGAACCCGGGACCACAGGATCACAAGTCCACCGTGCTGTCCGCTCGGCCGACCGGGATAGTTAGGTTTGTTAGTTGACCAGGCCATAAAGATATACCATAAGGAAGGAGATGAGGTAATAAATTAATTAAGATACCTTGAGGTGCTTCCATTAAGATCCTTGTTGGACGCCAGTTAGTCGCCCATGGACATACACATAGGGTGACCTAATACCCTCTTAAGCTAAACAACTTAATAAGTATCAACAACGTGTCAGCAGATTTGAATGCAATCTACTCTGCTGCAGACCTCAGACCTCAGACACACCCCGGGCATCAGAGCGTCTACACGCGCTCCCTTACACACTCTACAAGCTAGTTCGTGGCCCGTGTAGAAGATAGAAGATATATATATATATATTTATAATAAAACTAAGAAAAAGCAGTGGACGTTTGGTACTCCAATTCCTGCCCACAACCTAATCATTCTACAACAACATCGACCGATGTTACATCCTTATGATTTCATAAAATCTTCCTCAAACTGCTGTTGAAGATTTTGATGATATCATCAAGAGGCTTTTTTTTTCCTAAACTTGGTGTATACGGATGATTCTTGGCGATCATTCATTTTAGAAATCTATATATTATACCATTTCTAAAAGTCATTTTCCATAAAAACATTATTGACTTTGCTTCAGTACAAATTACAACGCCATACAATATGAATGTTTGTAGTTGGTGTACAATTTGGATCCAATTTTAATTGATCAGCTATAAAACTATCTTTGTAACATATTAATACAGATTAATACAGATATCAAATTAGAGCTTTTAAGAGCTCACAGGTATAAGTCATTAGGGGTAGGGCTTCCAGAAACTCGTATGTATTGGTCATTACCTCTGAAAACACACAACGTAACTGTCCCTATTTTCCTCTTGTTACAACTGGTAATAAAGTTGTTACAACTTGTTAGAAGGTGTTACAACGTGTTCGAATGTTGTATCAACGTTGTACTTTCGTGGGATAGACCTTCTTCATTTTCATCTGGTTCTTATGGCCATTAGGCTTCTGCTGGTTCCTCTTGTTCCTCTGTTCGTGAACAATGTTGATTGATTGATTGATGAAGATTAAGCCACCCAAAAGGTGGCACGGGCATGAATAGCCCGTAAGTGGTGGCCCTTTTGAGCCATTACCAGTATCAATAGATGATACTGGAGATCTGTGGAGGTGCGACTGCACCCTGCGTGACGGGAGATGTCTCCCGTGGAACAATGTTACTGGGACATTGCTAATGTACACCTCACACCTCACTTTCCTGGCTATATATTCAAGTGCTAGATTTCATTAATTTTTTACGGGCTATTCATGCCCGTGCCACCTCTTGGGTGGCTTAATCTTTATCAATCATCTTTTCATTGATTTTTTACGGGCTATTCATGCCCGTGCCACCTCTTATGTGACTTAATCTTCATCAGTCAATCTTCACTCATTGTACTTTTGAAAATATGTTGATTAACACAAAAGCCCTCAAGTCATTTCTTGTTTCATTTTTCCATCGTGGTTAAATGTGTTCACATTATTCATCACGTGTTAATTGGTTCGTGATTTACACCGGCTCGTCCTCCAGTTTTGGTAGTACTTATACTACTGGTTGATCAGTCCAGCAACCAGGAGGCCTGGTCGACGACCGGGCCGCGGGGACACTAAGCCCCGGAAGCACCTCAAGGTAGGTAGGTAGTAACGATGAAGACCATAGTACATTTACCGACGTACAACGCAATTGGAAAGTCGAAAATCGGTACTATGTAATTTGGACAATCCAGAACACGATTTTCTACGTATGTTGCAAAGGCAAACTTACCTAACCTTACCTTCCTACACCTAATACACGATATATGAGGCCTAATATAGTACATATGCGTGCTATACTAGGCTTTAGAATATTTAAGTTTGTTTTTTGCTTAATTTTTTCGAACTATATAAAGCGAATAGTACAAAATTCTGCTATATATTTGCTTAGTGCGTCAATATTTGTACTATGGTGCACATAGTTACAAAAAGTACTATCTAAATAGAAGGATAGCTTGTTTACACACACACACACACACACACACACACACACACACACACACACACACACACACACACACACACACCACACACACACACACACACACACACACCACACACACACACACACACACACACACACACACACACACACACACACACACACACACACACACACACCACACACACACACACGGAAATGCACCTCACGACACTGGAAGACAGAAGAGTAAGGGGGGACATGATCACAACCTACAAAATCCTCAGGGGAATCGACCGGGTAAACAAGGACGAACTTTTCAACACTGGTGGGACGCGAACAAGGGGACACAGGTGGAAGCTGAGTACCCAAATGAGCCACAGAGACGTTAGAAAGAACTTTTTCAGTGTCAGAGTAGTTAGCAAATGGAATGCATTAGGAAGTGATGTGGTGGAGGCTGACTCCATTCACAGTTTCAAATGTAGATATGATAGAGCCCAATAGGCTCAGGAATCTGTACACCAGTTGATTGACGGTTGAGAGGCGGGACCAAAGAGCCAGAGCTCAACCCCCGCAAGCACAATTAGGTAAGTACAATTAGGTAAATTAGGTAAGTACACACACACACACACACACACACACACACACACACACACACACACACCACACACACACACACACAGGTTGACATTAACATGAACCTAGAGTTCTACCAACTGAGCCACGAGCGACCACAATAAGGAAGGATCCTAGACACCCCAATTAGTATCCAAATGTAAATTTAGGCCTTCCCGAGGGTGCTACTTGAGGAAGCTTGCGAGGATATAGCGGGTGAAAGCCCAATACACTCCGGCACCTGTAACACCAGTTGATTGATGATTGAAAGGCGTGACTAAAGAGGTCAGCTGAGTCCTCCGCAAGCACAACTAGGTGATTAGAACTAAGTGAGTACCACTACACAGGTTGTGGATCACACACACTAACATACACAAGTATAAGTCATCACCTGGCTGTTGGTTACACCCTCGTTTGGTGAATAAGAAACGAGGCACATCGTACGCAAGACGGTTCGCTAACAGATTTTAAAACCTACTCCAAACCACCCTATTATTACCTTACCCAAACAAACCTAAAGAAGTTGTCTAAACCACACACTAGAAAGTGAAGGGACGACGACATTTCGGTCCATCCTGGATCATTCTCAAGTCGATTGTGAGAATGGTCCAGGACGGACCGAAACGTCGCCGTCCCTTCACTTTCTAGTGTGTGGTCTGGTCAACATATTTTAGCCACGTTATTGTGACTCCTCATCTGGAAACCTAAACAAATATATCCTAATCTAACCTAACCAAATTTTTTCACAAACCATCCTAATCAAACATATCCTAAGTTAACCAAACCTAACGATATACATTATACGATTGTGAAAATTCAAAATCCGAGTCTTGTGTCTGTATATGATTTGACCACACACCTCGTTGAACACCTAGCAGCGTTGCCCTTATACTTGTATAGTATCAGGGAAGGTATAGTTCAAGTATGTTTATTGAGACAAGACAAAATACATCTCAAAGGGATAGAGTACCTTAGGCTATTTCTACACCCCAAGGGAGTGAGTACTGGTGTCAGGTATTTCCGTGATATCTTGTGACTCATCAATTATCTCACGATACCATCATTCTCTACCCACTCCGTAAAAAAATGCAACTGTTTGGCCAAACTAGAAGCGTACGAACCCCAAGCAACCCACCTAACCTTACCGAGACCGATATATAGAAAACGGCGATATTATTACGGCGATTAAAATGTTGGAAATACGTCATATTTTGTCCGGATTAGTAGAGTCGTATTGACGTATTAGTTGAGAGGTGTGAGGGGGGGCTGAGGTCATAAGAATATTAGTTTAGAATATATGCACACTTCATAACAAAACTCTGGTGTCATTATTCTGCTCTACCATAGTAAATCAACTTTAATGTGTCCTCATGGTGATATAAGAACCTGGAAATAACGACAATAAACCTGCATATGTTGCGTTAATTTCTTTGTTTGTGATGCAATGAGTAAAACCCACGAGATATAGATGGTCTGTGAGCCCGGGGTGGGCGGTGGGCGGAGCGTGGTGATGGGCGGCTACTTTATGGTCTCCGTCGACCAATCCCAGGCCGGCCTCTCACAACCCACCCACTTTGGCCCGATATAAAGTTCGCTATCACTTCCTAACCCTAATTGATTAGAAATGCTTGTTCAGGGGCTGTGTTAATGTTATGATACATCGTCTAAGTGTATCGAATGTGAAAAAGTGTGCGTTCTCGCCTGTTATCGCGGGCGGGGCGCGGGGGGGCGGCGGCGGCAAGTGCGGGGTGATGATAGCAGCAGCGTGGCGGAGATTCCACAAGGTGACACCGATTATAAAGATGTCACCTTCTGGCGGGAAGCATCTCACCTCATTACCACCGATATTCACCGCTCTCGGGACTAATTCACTCGAGTGCTCCTACAGTCACTTTCCCGACACTTGCTACTTTCTTAATGGGGTTGGGTTATAGACCCGTGTTTCCCTTGACGCCATAGGGCGCGTAGAAGAGAATATAAGCCAGTATTATTCCTCTCACTAACTAGCTCACACTACCTGGAAGAACACAGCCGCCAGCATGCTTTGCGAACTGCCATTTTACGACGAACTCCAGATATCTTCGGGTGACAATCTTGAGTGTAGATACGGAATGTGTCTGAGGATAGCAGAGTGGCCGTTTGGTCACGATAGCGACGCGAATCTGCCACCCTGTAAATCGGCAACATCATTGAAGGGTGGTTGAGATACGGTCGCCGATTGGTCGACATTAGCATGAATGGCCTATTGTAATTGGCGGATTTCGTGTCCCCCGCCTTGTCTAATGACAATGGCAGCGGCCCAAATACGCGACGGGATAGACTGATCAAACGACCCCAACACCCGGGCCACCGAACCAATCAAAACATCGCTTGCGGAATGCCTCTTGTCAACATAATGTGCGAAAATAAATCGCCACTAAAGAAATGGCGAGTCGTGGCTGTAATGGGGTTGAGGGGTGGGGAAGGGGAATGGGGAGGAGGGGGTTGGAGAGATGGGGGGAAGGGAGGGGGGGAAAGGGGGGGGGGGACAGGAGAGGTGCTGTTTGCCACGCTCCCTCACTATACTTGCTCTTCTATTTCTATATCGCTGTCTTAGAACTTATTAGAACGCCACCCGGGCATTGACGCGTACAGAACGGCTTGAGTTTCTTTTTAACAGGCGTTCTGGAATTGGTGAAAAAAGTTAGTTTTTGATCCCCCTCTCCCCCCCCCCCCCACACACACACACACTTAGCGGCCGTCGCTTAGCGTGTGGAAGGATTGGGTGTTGGATAAAGAGGCAGTGTGCCCTTAACACCGTGTGCCGATAGATGTATATAGAGGTGTGTGCTATGCGGGTCGGTGGCTATGTGGTTTAAGTGGCTATGTGGTTTGTGGTGTAATTAACCGGAGTGTGAGGGGACACCACTACTCAAGTCAACGGCAGCCTGGCTCCTTTGGTACTTCTGGGGTTGTGGAACGGTAAGTGGGTACGGTGAGGTTGGGTCTGGGTACCCGTGTGTATAGTGTAAGTGGATACTGTGTGGTGTAAGTGGGTACCAAGTGTGTGGTACAAGAGGGTACCAAGTGTGTGGTACAAGAGGGTACCAAGTGTGTGGTGTAAGTAGGTACCAAGTGTGTGGTGTAAGTGGGTACCAAGTGTGTGGTACAAGTGGGTACCAAGTGTGTGGTGTAAGAGGGTACCAAGTGTGTGGTGTAAGTGGGTACCAAGTGTGTGGTACAAGAGGGTACCAAGTGTGTGGTGTAAGTGGGTACCAAGTGTGTGGTACAAGTGGGTACCAAGTGTGTGGTACAAGTGGGTACCAAGTGTGTGGTGTAAGTGGGTACCAAGTGTGTGGTACAAGTGGGTACCAAGTGTGTGGTGTAAGTGGGTACCAAGTGTGTGGTACAAGTGGGTACCAAGTGTGTGGTACAAGTGGGTACCAAGTGTGTGGTGTAAGTGGGTACCAAGTGTGTGGTACAAGTGGGTACCAAGTGTGTGGTGTAAGTGGGTACCAAGTGTGTGGTACAAGTGGGTACCAAGTGTGTGGTACAAGTGGGTACCAAGTGTGTGGTGTAAGTGGGTACCAAGTGTGTGGTGTAAGTGGGTACCAAGTGTGTGGTGTAAGTGGGTACCAAGTGTGTGGTGTAAGTGGGTACCAAGTGTGTGGTACAAGTGGGTACCAAATGTGTAGTACAAGAGGGTACCAAGTGTGTGGTACAAGTGGGTACCAAGTGTGTGGTGTAAGTGGGTACCAAGTGTGTGGTGTAAGTGGGTACCAAGTGTGTGGTACAAGTGGGTACCAAGTGTGTGGTGTAAGTGGGTACCAAGTGTGTGGTGTAAGTGGGTACCAAGTGTGTGGTACAAGTGGATACCAAGTGTGTGGTGCAAGAGGGTACCAAGTGTGTGGTACAAGAGGGTACCAAGTGTGTGGTACAAGTGGGTACCAAGCGTGTGGTACAAGTGGGTACCAAGTGTGTGGTGTAAGTGGGTACCAAGTGTGTGGTACAAGAGGGTACCAAGTGTGTGGTACAAGAGGGTACCAAGTGTGTGGTACAAGTGGGTACCAAGTGTGTGGTACAAGAGGGTACCAAGTGTGTGGTACAAGAGGGTACCAAGTGTGTGGTACAAGAGGGTACCAAGTGTGTGGTACAAGAGGGTACCAAGTGTGTGGTACAAGTGGGTACCAAGTGTGTGGTACAAGAGGGTACCAAGTGTGTGGTACAAGAGGGTACCAAGTGTGTGGTACAAGTGGGTACCAAGTGTGTGGTACAAGAGGGTACCAAGTGTGTGGTACAAGAGGGTACCAAGTGTGTGGTACAAGAGGGTACCAAGTGTGTGGTACAAGTGGGTACCAAGTGTGTGGTACAAGTGGGTACCAAATGTGTAGTACAAGTGGGTACCAAGTGTGTGGTACAAGTGGGTACCAAATGTGTAGTACAAGAGGGTACCAAGTGTGTACTTCGCAATAAAGTTCAATTAACACCAACACTTTTTTTTATCATTAATACTATCTTGAAACTACATCCCTACTATCTTGAGACTACATCCCTACTATCTTGAGACTACATCCCTACTATCTTGAAACTACATCCCTACTATCTTGAGACTACATCCCTACTATCTTGAGACTACATCCCTACTATCTTGAGACTACATCCCTACTATCTTGAGACTACATCCCTACTATCTTGAGACTACATCCCTACTATCTTGAGACTACATCCCTACTATCTTGAGACTACATCCCTACTATCTTGAGACTACATCCCTACTATCTTGAGACTACATCCCTACTATCTTGAGACTACATCCCTACTATCTTGAGACTACATCCCTACTATCTTGAGACTACATCCCTACTATCTTGAGACTACATCCCTACTATCTTGAAACTACATCCCTACTATCTTGAGACTACATCCCTACTATCTTGAGACTACATCCCTACTATCTTCAAACTACATCCCTTCTATCTTCAAACTACATCCCTACTTTCCTGAAAGTAGGAATGAAGTTTCAAGACGCTACATTCTTACCTTATTTTTAAACTGTTAAACAAATACAAATACCAAATGTAAGTATGTGTACAACAAATAAATATGTTGTAAACATATTTACAACATATTGTAAATATGTTTAAGGGTGTGAATTTAGACCCTAGTCGAGTATAAACTGAAGATGTACATGCTATGTATGTAATTTCACTTATTATTATGTAGTTGGAATATAATTTTTTGTATCGATGTTTAAAAAAAATAACGCATTATGTTAAATGTAATAAATAGGCTTAAAAGACAAGTAGCCATCAAGCTGAAAACAACTATAAAAGCTATAGTGTATATATATATATATATATATATATATATATATATATATATATATATATATATATATATATATATATATATATATATATATATATAGAAGGGGTACCACCTCTGGTGCAAGTGTAGGGACCCATAGCCTCGGAGAAGAAAATAAAGAGTACTCAGAGAAGACCTTGTGAATCCTCACTGAACACTTTCATATATATATGTCGTACCTAATAGCCAGAACGCACTTCTCAGCCTACTATGCAGAGCCCAATTTGCCTAATAAGCCAAGTTTTCATGAATTAATGTTTTTTCGACGACCTAACCTACCTAACCTAACCTAACCTACCCTTTTCGGTTACCTAACCCAACCTAACCTATAAAGATAGGATAGGTTAGGTTAGGTAGGGTTGGTTAGGTTCGGTCATATATCTACGTTAGTTTTAACTACAATAAAACAAAATTGACCTCATACATAATGAAATGGGTAGCTTTATCATTTCATAAGAAAAAAATTTGAGAAAATATATTAATTCAGGAAAACTTGGCTTATTAGGCAAATCGGGCCTTGCAAAGTAGGCTGAGAAGTGCGTTCTGGCTACTAGGTACGACACATATATATATATATATATATATATATATATATATATATATATATATATATATATATATATATATATATATATATATATAAACCCCTTCATGCTGAAGGTGTGACTTGCTAAGGATAGTGAAGGAGACGGGTGGTGAACTATCCCCTGACTTTCCTCTGGCGTTAAATATTCCAAAGTTAGAAGATTGAAGGAAAAGAGGTGATGTGATCACTATCTGCGAAATAGTAACAGAAATCGATAAAATTTAAACAAAAATTTAACTCCAACTTCAAGAACAAGCGCGTATCGGTTCAAACTAAGGAAACAAAGCTGCTAACAAACAAAAACATAAGAAAGTTCACTTTTGCAGAGTGGGGGATGGTTGGAAGAAGCTAGGTAAGGTGGTGGAGGCCAAGACCGTCAGTAGTTTGAAAGCGTTATATGACAAAGAGTGCTGGGAAGACTGGACACCACGAGAGTAGCTCTCATCCTGTAACTAACTACACTTAGGTAATTTACACACACACACAAAACTGAGGATCACATAAAGAACATTGTGCAAGGGGCCTTGCTACACTTTCTAACTTCAGAACTGCTTTTAAATTTATGGATGACGAAATACTAAAGAAATTGTTCACGACATTTGTTAAACCAAAACTGGAATATGCAGCGGTTGTGTGGTGTCCATATATGAAGAAGCACATCAACAAACTGGAAAAGGTGCAAAGACATGCTACTAAGTATCTCCCAGAACTAAAGGACAAGAGCTAGGAGGAGAATTTAGAGGCATTAAATATGCCAAAACTAGAAGATAAAGAGGCGATATGATTACTACGTACAAAATAGTAACATGAATCGATTAAATTGATAGGGAAGAATTCCTGAGACCTGGAACTTCAAGAACAAGAGGTCATAGATTTAAACTAACTAAACAAAGATGCCGAAAAAAATATAAGAAAGTTCACTTTCGCAAACAGAGTGGTAGACGGTTGGACCAAGTTAGGTGAGAAGGTGGTGGAGGCCAAGACCGTCAGTAGTTTCAAAGCGTTATATGACAAAGAGTAATGGGAAGACGGGACACCACGAGCGCAGCTCTCATCCTGTAAATACACTTGGGTAATTACACTTAGGTAATTACACAGAGGGGGTTGCTTGCCTGCTGAGGCTATTCAAACAATTGTCGTGCTCGGCGGTGGTGTGAATATCTAATTAAAAAAATTCTGCTAGTTCGCTAGCCGTTATCCAATGCACGTTCTGACAAACACAAGGTACTGAGAGTCAGGCGGTGCGCATCCTAGCATCTACACTGGCCATCACGAGAGCCAACGAGTCTCTTAAAGAACACACGATATCATCACTTGAACAACACTCCGGGAGGTTCCTATAATATCTTAGGCTAGGGGGGGAGGGTCTTCGCATGCGTACAGCTATACTAGGTTTTACTAGTGTTTATTAATGTTCAAACTAGCTTTCTTTTTAATGTTTTAAGTTAAGTTTCTTTCCTAAAGTTTTATGCTAGGATTCATTGCTATGTTTTAAGTTGGGATTCTTTCGCTATGTTTTATGCTAGGATTCTTTACTAATCTTTAAGATGGTGCTACATAGCCTTCCCGGTTTGGTGTCTTTTATTGATAATTACTTACTTACTAATCTTTAAATCTATGTTTGTTTCGCTATGTTTTATGCTCGGATTCTTTACTAATCTTTAAATCTGTTTCTTTCGCTATGTTTTACGCTAGGATTCTTTACTAATCTTTAAATCTATGTTTGTTTCGCTATGTTTTATGCTAGGATTCTTTACTAATCTTTAAATCTGTTTCTTTCGCTATGTTTTATGCTAGGATTCTTTACTAATTTTTAAATCTATGTTTCTTTCCCTATGTTTTATGCTAGGATTCTTTACTAATCTTTAAATCTATGTTTGTTTCGCTATGTTTTATGCTAGGATTCTTTACTAATCTTTAAATCTGTTTCTTTCGCTATGTTTTATGCTAGGATTCTTTACTAATCTTTAAATCTATGTTTCTTTCCCCAATGTTTTAAGCTTGTTTTCTTTCCTTGTGTTTTAGGCAAGGATTTTTTCTCAATGTTTTGAGCACTAAACCAAAACTTAAATTGACACAGAAATCAGTTAATTAATCAGTTAATCAATTTTACGTTTACGTGAAAATATTTAATTCCATTTTTTTAAGACAACTAAAAATTTAAGAAAAAGTACAATTAGTAACTAGTAATATCGTTTTAGTTTACACAAAACAATGGTCTGAAGAAGCTAAATTTGTAATATGCTAAATTTGGAATTGTATGTCATACATATTTAGAATGTATATGTGTGTGTACTCACCTATTTATGCTTGCGGGGGTTGGGCTCTGGCTCTTTGGTCACACATTGTGTGTACTCACCTAATTGTACTCACCTAATTGTGCTTGCGGGGGTTGAGCTTTGGCTCTTTGGTCCCGCCTCTCAACTGTCAATCAACTGGTGTGTGTGTGTGTGTGTGTGTGTGTAAATGAAAGTACTTACAGTAACCACTTGCTCCAGAGTATCAGTATGTAGTGATGAACCACAAATCATTTTAGAATAGTACGGAAAAAAATAAAGCTAAAACTCAAACTTAATTATTCCTAGGCCTAGTATAGCATGTATATGCTATAGGCCAAAGATATCATGTATTAGCCTTCTACTAGGAGATGTTAGGCTAGGTACTTTCATTTCAGGAGGATGGGGTGAAATATACATATTTTTATTGTATATTCCTACATATTTTAGATTTTGTAAGCCAGCATATATTGGATACTATAGTACTCATAAACTGGATTATATTAGATATATATATTAAATTCTGTAGGCTTTCATATATTGAATTGTATAGGATACATATTTTTCATATTTTTCATACATATTTCAAAATTTTTTGTTCGTATTGGATAAATATTTTGAATTAAATATGTACACATGTTTTAATTGGCCGAATAAGAGGAGTCCTTTCTTGAACAGGCCAATCACCTGGTTTAAATATTTACAATATACAGAATTAGTTGACCCAAGTGCAGTGTATTCTGATGTATACTATATTTGGGATAGTTGTTTTCCATTACTTTTTGTTGTGTTTATATATGGAATTACTTTGGACTTGGTTCCTCATGGCGCTGAAAATCTATAATATATTGATCTGTTTTGGACTTAATCTACAGTACATATGGTACTAGGATTTTATAATATATATTGTAATGCTTTGGACTTGATGCATCTACAATTATATTAAATTGTTTTGGTCTTGGTTCAAACATGGCGCTGGAAATCTACAGTATATATATTTTGTATTGTTTTGAACTTAATATACATATGGTACGAGGATTTTATAATATATAATATTACTTTGGACTTGATGGAGTCATGGCGCTGGGAGGCAACAACAGAACTAACTCATTGGTGGGCTTCTTCTTGAGGTTATCTTGAGATGATTTCGGGGCTTAGCGTCCCCGCGGCCCGGTCCTCGATCCAGGCCTCCTTTTTGTTATACATCCCCAGGAAGCATCCCGTAGCAGCTGTCTAACTCCCAGGTACCTATTTACTGCTAGATGAACAAGCGCATCAGGGTGAAAGAAACTCTGCCCATTTGTTTCTGCCTCCACCTGGGATCGAACCTAGAACCTCTGGACTACGAATCCCGAGCGCTGTCCACTCAGCTGTCAGGCCTCTGCTGGGCGATAAAGCTTATAATGTATATATATTTTATTAATACTGTAATTGGCCAATTTATGTCATCATTCAGCTTTTGTGTTGTAAATAATAACCCAATACAGTAAGGTAAATATATATATAATATTTTGTTGATGTGCTAATAATATATTCTGAAATTATATTTTAAACTCTTGGTATTTTGAAGCCAAAGTTTATCCCCATTTATCTTGAACTGAGCTTAGATTGGTATAATTATTTATTGAGTTAATTGTGTACTTTTCCCCTGATGTGTATTATGCACGGCTCGTATAGAGTTAATGGTGCTCATTATACATTTGTTAATAGTGAGGGCCTGAGGGGGTTAATGTTTATTATGCACTTGTCTGTGTACAGGAATGGGTGTTCATCATACACTTATTTATGTTGAAAGGTTCATCATACACTTATGTATGGTGAAAGGTTCATCATACACTTATGTATGGTGAAAGGTTCATCATACACTTATGTATGATGAAAGTTCATAATTATTGTGGGTTTCCAATCCGTCCTTTCACCAAACACCATGCATTTTTACAGTCAACCAAACCGTTAAAAAATACGACGTATTATTGAAAATGTAAGCACTAAAAATATTGACGTTTTCTATACATCGACCTCAATAAGTTAGCGGGTAGCTTGGGTTCGCACGTTTCTGATTGGGTAAAAGTTACTTTTTTTTACGGAGTTGTAAATCGAGAGAAGATGATGGTTGAACACTCAACCAGTCACCCAATTATGATAGAACGTATTATTAGTTTGTATAAGAAAATCCGCAGGAGCATTGATCCAGTCACGTTAGTGTGATTACTCTATAGTAGTACAAATATGTACTCTTGTACTCTTTGATTTTGTTGAAGGCCTGAGAAAGAACCGAACCTGAATTTCACCTAAATTAGCACATACAAGTACTAAGTGAGGGTTAAGCTGGTGTATAATAGGCCTGGGGTTGCTAATTTAGGCCTAGGTTGGCTAAGGTTTGTAGTTACTGTTCCTCGTTTTAATATGATGTTTGTAGTGTTGGAATAGTACAAAACGTAGGCTTTTTTGGGGAGTATAACAGTACATGTTTTGTACAAAATATCTATTGTCGCTATAGGTACTGCTAGTTTTAGAGGATGGGTTGGGTACATTATACATTTATGCTCATTATACACCAAAATTAGAGAATACTAAACGCGGTTTCGGCTCAATTCGCCTTCATCAGAGCAAAATAGAGAAATGATTTCTCTATTTTGCTCTGATGAAGGCGAATTGAGCCGAAAACGCGTTTATCATTCTCTAATTTTTCACATTTTGTTTTTCCGCATAAATATTAATGAAGCCAGCTCTTTCAGATATTACGAATCACGGTCATTATTTACATGAGTCCAATGTTAATTTAAAATTTTGGACTGTGTGCATGGACAGTCTGATTTGCGAATTATGGAGTCCTTATATATCAGGGTGTATTTGTGTGTACGTCTGATACCATACTACTTGTGAAGGAGGAAATGTATATGTTTATCTCTCAGAATGTTTGGTAATATGTTTATTGTTTGTGATGTGTGTATATGTATGTATAAACACGATGTACTGAATGGGGTGAGAATAGCTTGAGCTACCTCATCCCTTTGTGTGTATTTTACATCAATGAACTTATTTCAATTCAATTTCAATTTCAATATATATCAGGGAGTTGTGGCCTCTGTTAATCAATAATGCGTCAGCTCTCCAATTGTATACTATGTAGAATTTCATGAAGATTTTTTATTTTATTCGGTCATTATATTCTTGAATTGTTTAGTTTCCCTTGACTTGTGTTTTTTTTGGTGCC
Source organism: Procambarus clarkii (assembly GCF_040958095.1). Taxonomy (NCBI): domain Eukaryota; kingdom Metazoa; phylum Arthropoda; class Malacostraca; order Decapoda; family Cambaridae; genus Procambarus; species Procambarus clarkii. The sequence goes on along the minus strand of NC_091241.1, from coordinate 11,807,561 downwards.
TTTTTTCAAGTAGGATCACTCTTATAATTTTCTGTTGAATTGTTATATTGAATATAACAATTGGGTATCTAATATTTTATAATATTTGTGTTTTTTTATAATGTGTGACATTGGTAATTCAATAATAATTGACTTAATTTGGTCTTGCATAGACTCTTTGAATCTTTAGGATCTTCATTGTAATTTTTATTTAGTTCTTATTGTCAATGTAATATATTATCAAATCTTACTTTGTTTAATCACTAGGTAAGTTAACTTAGGTATATTTTTTATATTTCTTTATTAATTCTTTAGTAACTAGTGTAATTTCTGTGTCTCAAGAATGCAATCATGTTTTCAGTGTAAGTTCTTTGTTGAATTTAAATGGATTTTTCTGTATTTTAGATATGATGAATACTGAGTATTCTCAACGTTATGGAATTTAATTGAAAAGTAATTATTGTAATTAAACAAGATGTTCGTATTGTATGTATATATATATATATATATATATATATATATATATATATATATATATATATATATATATATATATATATAATATATATATATATATATATATATATAATCTTTGGACAACACCCACCAGTGGGACTCGACCCAGTGGGACTTTGGGTGTTGTCCAAAGATTGTTTATCTTCACTTGTGGTTTATGCAAGTATAGGCTTATATATATATATATATATATATATATATATAATATATATATATATATATATACATATATATATATATGTCGTACCTAGTAGCCAGAACTCACTTCTCAGCCTACTATTCAAGGCCCGATTTGCCTAATAAGCCAAGTTTTCCTGAATTAATATATTTACTATAATTTTTTCCTTATGAAATGATAAAGCAACCCTTTTCTCTATGTATGAGGTCAATTTTTTTTTATTGGAGTTAAAATTAACGTAGATATATGACCGAACCTAACCAACCCTACCTAACCTAACCTAACCTATATTTATAGGTAAGGTTAGGTTAGGTAGCCAAAAAAAGCTAGGTTAGGTTAGGTTAGGTAGGTTAGGTAGACGAAAAAACATTAATTCATGAAAACTTGGCTTATTAGGCAAATCGGGCCTTGAATAGTAGGCTGAGAAGTGCGTTCTGGCTATTAGGTACGACATATACATATATATATATATACATATATATATATATATACATATATATATATATATATATATATATATATATATATATATATATATATATACATATATATATATATATATACATATATATATATATACATACATATATATATATATATATATATATATATATATATATATATGTCGTACCTAGTAGCCAGAACTCACTTCTCAGCCTACTATTCAAGGCCCGATTTGCCTAATAAGCCAAGTTTTCCTGAATTAATATATTTACTATAATTTTTTTCTTATGAAATGATAAAGCAACCCTTTTCTCTATGTATGAGGTCAATTTTTTTTTATTGTAGTTAAAATTAACGTAGATATATGACCGAACCTAACCAACCCTACCTAACCTAACCTAACCTATATTTATAGGTAAGGTTAGGTTAGGTAGCCAAAAAAAGCTAGGTTAGGTTAGGTTAGGTAGGTTAGGTAGACGAAAAAACATTAATTCATGAAAACTTGGCTTATTAGGCAAATTGGGCCTTGAATAGTAGGCTGAGAAGTGCGTTCTGGCTATTAGGTACGACATATATATATATATATATATATATATATATATATATATATATATATATATATATATATATATATAAAAGCAGCTGTCACCGTTATTAAGATCATTATTAGATCGTCATGTCTGACAAAGTCCCACATCTCAGGAGGTCCAAGAAAGCCACTTCAGGGTCGTCTTGGATTCACAAGAAGGCGACCACAACCCCGTCTTTTGCTCCATTCATAAGTGGAGCCATTGACGTGTTGTTGGCAGGCTGGACGGTCGAGTGGGTATCGATTACTGGGCCAACTGATCCTCTTTTGTACGTGTCTCTCTAGTTGAACCCTCTTTGTTGATTCCAAGACTTCACTGGAGATCCTTCCTTTGGCCAGCTAATCTGGAGGCCCCTTGAGGTCCAGACCAATTATAGGAACATCCCACTCACGTCCTCGGCTGCCTTCGGGTGTCGTAATAGGAACTCTGGGGAAATAGGGTATAATAATGGACCCGCTACGGCCTTTTGACGCTTTATAACTGACCAGTGATTTGATCGTGGAAGCCTACTGCCTCCGCGGCCGCCGCCCGCCCGCCCGCCTACCTGCTTGTAGGGCAACTGGCGCAGTCAGTTGCTCCTACAAGTTGCTCCAGTTCACTCCTCGTCTTGTCCAACCACAAGTTCTCACGGCAAGACAAGGCTACGATTATCACGGCATGATTGATAGACAAGTTTTAGAGTATAAAGTAAAAGGTTGCAATCTGAGAGATGGGGACAGATGGTAGCGCCTTTGTCTAGAGACTATAGAGTTTAGGTCTTTCTTGTCCTAGTGGTGGCAGGCTTGTAGGAGTGGTCTTCCGTCCTTCCCTCTCCGGACTGATAGGAAGACGGCTATTAAGGAGTGTTATATATATATATATATATATATATATATATATATATATATATATATATATATATATATATATATATATATATATATATATATTACCTACCTAATTTTGCTTAATTAATGTTTTTTTTCTTGTTTTATAAATCTATAAACAAAATTAATGAAACGAATAAATATAATTTATAACATTAATAACCAAATTACTTAAACGTAATTGTGTTTACATAAGGCAGAGCTCTAGAATAATCAGCATAATGATGTTAGGTCAAGTTGCTAAGTTTGCTTGGCCTCAAATTAAAACAAAATCATGTACATCAAACATATATTAAGCAGGGAACTAATTTATGTTCATTGTGCGTGAACAAGTTGTGAACGGGGATGCAACGGACATTGGTTTCTTTTGCAATTACTATTTAATAATAATTAATAATTAATTGTGTTGAGGGACAGGCAGCCAGATTATACTTACAGGCTTATACATGTTATATATTTGCGAATAAGCCTAAATGGTCCCCACGACTATATGCAACTGAATATGTTATATATATATATATATATATATATATATATATATGTTAGGCTTATATGGAAGTCTCTCCCCCCCCCTGGGTCGAATTACTGACCCCCCCCAGGATGCAACCCCCCCCCCCCCCCCCCCACAACAAGGTGACTAACTCCTGGGTAACTATTTCCTGCTAAGCGGACAGACAGACAGATCATAAGGTGATAGGAAACGCGCCCAACCATTTCTATCTCGCCCGGGATTCGAACCCTCCTCAATTGTGAGTCGAGAACGAACCTGACTGTTCTACCATGACGGGATTTGGTTCAGTGTTGACGGCGTGGGAGGCACCAGCCCCAAATACCATGTCTGTAATGGTAACTTGTTCAGTGTAAACTCTCTTTCTTCAGACCATTCTGAGCCCCAAATACCATGTCTATAATGGTAACTTGTTCAGTGTAAACTCTCTTTCTTCAGACCATTCTGAGCCCCAAATACCATGTCTATAATGGTAACTTGTTCAGTGTAAACTCTCTTTCTTCAGACCATTCTGAGCCCCAAATACCATGTCTATAATGGTAACTTGTTCAGTGTAAACTCTCTTTCTTCAGACCATTCTGAGGTAGAGAGAGAGCTTCTTCCTCCTTAAATGGTACTTTTTGTACCTATGTGCACCATAGTACAAACATTGACGTACTAAGCCATTAGATAGTAGAATTTTGTACTATTCTCTTTATAGAGTACGGAAAAAATGAAGTTAAAAAAGAGACTTTAATATTAAATATTATATTGTTTTAAATAAGAATTTAAATTTGAAATGAAATAAAAAAAGAATCTTAGGCCTAGTATAGCACACATTATGTACTATATTAGGCCTTAGCGTGTATTAGGCCTAGGAAGGTTAGGTTAGGTTAGATTAGTTTAGTTTGTTTTACCTTGAGGTTACCTTGAGGTGCTTCCGGGGCTTAGCGTCCCCGCGGCCCGGTCGTCGACCAGGCCTCCTGGTTGCCGGACTGATCAACCAGGCTGTTGGACGCGGCTGCTCGCAGCCTGACGTATGAGTCACAGCCTGGTTGATCAGGTATCCTTTGGAGGTTTGTCTTTGCAACATAAACAGAAAATCTTTTCCGGTTTGTCCAGACTCAATAGTACCGATTTTTACTTTCTAATTGCGTTGAACGTCGGTATATGTACTATTCTCCTCATCGTTACTATAAGTACTACCAAAACTGAAGAGAGAGAAACGGGCTCACCATAGCCCGTGCTACTTGGAACCTGTTCAGAGTAGCTGAATCTATAACAACAACAACAACAGCGAAGAGAGAGACCAGTAGTGAGAGAAGGAGAGAATTTGAACATTTAAAAGCTATATACAAAGAAAAAATGTAAATATATACAAAATACGAGACCCCCAATACAAAAAAATCCCCCAACGACCCCTCATATCCGAGCCGTAGCGAGGAAAACTGCCGATATGTGTCGACACACACACATATAAACTACCCAACCAGCAGTCACCATAGCTGTCACGTACACTACGTCAGGCTCAATAGAAAGGGGGAGGAGGAGGAGGAGAAGGGGGGGAGTTGGGGGAAAGGGAAAAGGGGCGCGACGAACGAGGGAATAGCGCAACACCAGATTTATTGGCTGTTCCGGATTATTAAATACAAATCCAAACAGATGTCAGACCTAATGTGACGCTAAGTCGAGTCAGCCACGCTGTCAGCGCTGGCTGAGGGGTCAGGACGCGCTCCACGGCCCTGGCTGACGATCACCTCTATTGCTATGACGATACGGTCGTCAGACAATGGTGGTTCCTGTCGACGGAGATTCTAAACGCCACGAATGCTGACGGCTGGATAGTTCTGGATAGTCAAGGTGCTGTGATTTTATTGGGTATTCTTCATGCAGATAATGTCCAAGCGGTTAGTGGCTAGTAATGTCCAAGTGGTTAGCGACTAGTAATGCCCAAGAGATTAGCGGCTGGCCCTATATTATGACTCGGAGTAAACCCCAACCTCTAAATTTGTCAATGGACCTAACCCCTACAGTGAGCTAAGTTAAGCGTCTCTCTCACCACCACCACTCCTGCAGTCGGCCACACCCAATTCGAGTACTAAGGGGGCGCTGCCTCCCCCTGTCCACCCGACTTTCAAAGTCCGCTAACTCCTTTAGAGAACGCCAGGCTCCCCCCCCCCCAAACATGCAGAGGACAGAACCCCCCATTCCGTCCATTCCCTCATCACCTATAATGGGTCCACAAGCGTCGGAACGCCCCCCAAAGAACATCACGGGTCATTTCCTTGCTTATCTTCGCAAATTTCCTTGCAGTTGGCTGGTTCAGAGAGCATTGTCGACGGCGAATGAGGGAAAGGGGAAGTGGGCGGCAGGAAGGAATATGAGGGGGTAGGGAGGGAGGGGTTCATGGGGCGGGCTAGTGGGGGTAAAGATACAAGATGAGAGTAGAGGGGCATGGGGGGGGGGGGGGTATAAGGGAGCCGGCGGAGGGGCGCGTTTGGTGTGAACATTAGCGCCAGAGCAGCCTCTGATCCCACTGAGAAGTAATGACCTGGAAAATCTGAACCAAAATACTGGAATTTAAGGCTCTCTCTCTCTCTCTCTCTCTCTCTCTCTCTCTCTCTCTCTCTCTCTCTCTCTCTCTCTCTCTCACACACAACAATTTAGAAAACACACATCACGTATTTTCGTCATTAACCAAAGGTGATTATGAGACATAATGGGCTCGCTAGCCACAAGCAGAAACATCACACCGTAATGAGACAACTGTCGACTAATGCAAAAAAAATATGTTAACATACCCTGGATAAACCAAATTATATTCCTCACATTCTAGTATATATATATATATATATATATATATATATATATATATATATATATATACACATATACATATATATATATATATATATATATATATATATATATATATATATATATATATATATATATATATACACATATACATATATATATATATATATATATATATATATATATATATATCTAATGCAAAATCTTGGTCATATGAGTTTAGGCACTGATTAGGCTAGGCTACGATATTAGGTTGCGCCTAACTGGTGCACTTAACAACATAACCCTGAACAAAGTGAACTAATAATAATAAATAATAATAATAATAATAATAATAATAATAATAACTGAAAAATAAATTGTGTGTCAAGATTTTTAAGTCACGCTCAGCCTGGAGCTGAAGGACAACGCGAGGCAAAATGGACATTGTGAATTAAAAACGGTATTTATTTAAAATCCAGAAATACTGTACTCGTTGTTAGGATTAAAACAAAGCCGTCTACATACGAAAATATATTACATTTGATGTGAAAGCGCCTTAAAATTTGCATATACTGTCACCATTCGTGAAAAAAAAAAAAAAATATATATATATATATATATATATATATATATATATATATATATATATATATATATATATATATATATATATATATATATATATATATATATATATATGCTTGGTGATTGTACACTGGTCAACAATATACCGGATTGTTGATGCCTCAAGTAATAAGCTGCTCTGTCACTTTCTTAATATAATAAATATCAATATTAGGATAATTTAAGTCCTTCGTGAGTATTTCTTATTTGATCCTAAATGAAAAATTAGGAAATTCGATTTTTTGGACGTCGTAGCCTATTGTAAATAAATCTAATCCTTCCTTACCTAGTCTTAACTATTCCTAGCGAAGTCTAACCTTTACTAATCTAGTGTAACATTCATTACCAAATCTAACAATTCCTAACTAAGTTTAACCGTTTCTAACCAAGCCTAACCATTTTCAAACATAGTTTAACAATTCCTAACCTCGTCCCAACTATTCCTAACCTAATCCAAACCATTCGTAACCTAGTCTAACCATTCGTAACCTAGTCTAACCATTTATAACCTAGTCCCAACCATTCCTAACCTAGTCCCAACCAGTCCTAACCTAGCCTAACCATTCCTAACCTAGTCCCAACCATTCCTAACCTAGTCTATCCATTTATAAGCTAGTCCCATCAATCTAACCAAGTCTAACCGTTCGTAACCGAGTCTAACCACACCTTACCAACGTTAACCTGTCGTAGCCTAGTATATACTGAGCGAGTTTGCTTTAATTTACTCTTGTGAACGAATTGTAGTTTAAATTAAAGTTAAAGTGCCTGTTTTGCTTTTCTCAACAGTTAGAGCTCTAAACAGACATAACTTAGTCCAATATATTTGTTTGTCAGAGTTGTTCTCTGCTAATGTATTTGCTTGTTGAAAAGTGTGGTAAATGCATATTTGCTTGTTGAAAAGTGTGGTAAATGCATATTTGCTTGTTGAAAAGTGTAGTAAATGCATATTTGCTTGTTGAAAAGTGTAGTAAATGCATATTTGTTTGTTGAAAAGTGTGGTAAATGCATATTTGCTTGTTGAAAAGTGTAGTAAATGCATATTTGCTTGTTGAAAAGTGTTGTAAATGCATATTTGCTTGTTGAAAAGTGTGGTAAATGCATATTTGCTTGTTGAAAAGTGTGGTAAATGCATATTTGCTTGTTGAAAAGTGTGGTAAATGCATATTTGCTTGTTGAAAAATGTGGTAAATGCATATTTGCTTGTTGAAAAGTGTGGTAAATGCATATTTGCTTGTTGAAAAGTGTGGTAAATGCATATCTGCTTGTTGAAAAGTGTGGTAAATGCATATCTGCTTGTTGAAAAGTGTGGTAAATGCATATTTGCTTGTTGAAAAGCGACTAGTTGAATGGTTGACTGGGCGCCAATCCTTAACTATTCTCCTCTGTTCACCCAGCAGTAATTGTGGACCTGGTTGTTAACCGACTGCCGGGTCGTGTTCCAGGGAAAACTAGCAGGATAAAGACTATGGGAAGGGTAGGTTAGTTAATGTCTACTATTGTCCAATGTTGGACATTTTGTGGCAAGGACTCGGTCAATACTGGACATTGGAGGAGAGTTAAGCGACCAGATCTACAATTGTCTCGACAAGTTGCCCTCGAGGATCACACACTCAAGTTCTGAGAATTACACCCAGAAATCACAGTAGCGTGATGCATCAAATGAACAAATCCACAAGGGCCGTGACGAGGATTCGAACCTGCGTCCGAGAGCATCCCCAGACACTGCCTTAATGTCTCGATAATTCTGAGAATTATCGAGACGAGAGAGCATCAAGTTTCACATCATTTCTTAAACACGTTTCGCGTTAATTTCAATACATTCTCGAACAGGCTAATTAATCCTCAAGCTCTATTACACACAGAAATCACAATAGCGTGATGCATCAAATGAACAAATCCACAAGGGCCGTGATGAGGATTCGAATCTATGTTCGAGAGGATCCCAGACGCTGCCTTAACCGACTGTGCGTTCGATTAATCGACTACGTTCGACGTAGGTTCGAACCCTCATCACGGCTCTTGTGGATTTGTTCTCAAGCTCTTATGTTCAATCCTCACGTAATACGTCGTTCTTTGTAAGGAATCAGCCAATCCGCTAAAAATCCGATACCTTAGTAAAAACTGCTCTGTAATATTAACATTTTCTGTCTCGGCCTCATTGGGTTAGGTGGGTTGCTAGGGTTCTTACGTTCCTCGTTAGACAAAACAATTGTGGTGTGAAGTGGTTGTTAGAGTCCACTGGTTCCTGTTCCACCAATCCTGGCGCTCCAGGATGGTCTGGTGGACGGTGTTTTCCTGCTCATCTTAGCGGCTTTCTTTTTTCCACTGCTTGTAGTGTGTGGGTGTTAATGGTCTTTAAGGTATATAGCGGTACTTGAGGGTATTCAAGATTACACTTATACAAGGCTCTAGCCGGACGTGAGCCTTGTATAAGTGTACATTATACGGAATCTTCTTTTGTTTTCTTAAGGCTTTAGTGTTTTCTGTCATTTATGGTAATTTTGATTCGTGTTCCATTAATCTTGAGTCCCAGTATTCTACCCAGGCTGTGATCTCATACGTCAGGCTGCGAGCAGCCGCGTCCAACAGCCTGGTTGATCAGTCCAGCAACCAGGAGGCCTGGTCGACGACCGGGCCGCGGGGACACTAAGCCCCGGAAGCACCTCAAGGTAACCTCAAGGTAAGGTAAGGTACCCATATCCGAATATTGGATAGGGTGGTTGTCAAGGATAATGAAGATAGGGTCTCATTTTTACATTTGGAACTTTGGTTTATTTGTACTTATTTACCATTGTTTTTCAGAGCTGCTTATGAATAAAATTGTTGTCTAGGATTCGTTGGCTAGTAACGGTTAATTTGGCTATCGTGATTGGCATATTATTTGATTAACATCATCATGTTATGTGACGTATTCTCCATGTTTGGGTTGGGGCAGGTCAGCTGTATATACATATATATACAGCTGACCTGTGTGTAAATATATATATATATATATATATATATATATATATATATATATATATATATATATATATATATATATATATATATGCGAACAAGCCTGAACGGTCTCCAGACATATATGAAATTGAAAATTCACACCCCAGAAGTGACTCGAACCCATACTGCCAAAGAATGAAGTGATTTGGTAAAATACCATGCCTAAGATTACCATCAGAGTGCCGGCGGGAGGATGGGGAATTAGCCTCGGCTACCATCTTCTTTTGTCCGGTCGTTATGGTTGAGTGGTTAAGGGATCCTGTACATCAGTTGAAGAGTGCTTCTGGCAGTATGGGTTCGAGTCACTTCTGGGGTGTGAGTTTTCAGTTATATATATATGTGTGTGTGTGTGTGTGTGTGTGTGTGTGTGTGTGTGTGTGTGTGTGTTGTTGTTGTTGTTGAATATGACCGAAAGGGTAAGATAATGATTCTAACACGAATCTTCTCAATATTTAAATGAACAAATCCACAAGGGCCGTGACGAGGATTCGAACCTGCGCCCAGGAGCATCCCAGACACTGCCTTAATCGACTGAGTGTGTAGTTCTCAATATTTCTTACGTTTTTCTTCACTGTCGGGGGTAATTGAAAAAATAACTCTCCAAAGTTCATTTTCTCACTTTTATTTATGGTCTGACGCCTAAAAGCGTTTCGCAAGGACTTCTCACATTTTCAAAGACAGGTTTTTACACACTTCATTTCATGCTTATATTCGTGTTTGGGTGAGATGACAAAGACAAAAATGTTTTTGGGTGCGGTGACAAAGACAAAACACGCAACAATGGGTATATTCCATATTTGCTGCTTCTATGTTGGTTTGGGGTCTTGAAGTAGGTAGAATATAGTTATGTGTTAATTGGCTGTTGATTACTGGTGTTGACTTTTTGATGTGTAGTGCCTCGCTGATGTCGAGTCTCCCGCTATCGCTGTATTTATCGATGATTCCTGTGTTGCTTGTTAAGATTTCTCTGGTGATGGTCGGGCTGTGAGAGAAGATTATATGTTCCTTGAGAGAGCCCTGTTCATTGTGTGTGTCATATCACCTCACCCAAAAATGAATATTAATATGAAATGTTGTCATTGTATTGGCTATATGCCCTTAGATCAGGGCTATAGCTCCATGGGACCTTTCTGTGGTGTGTGAACCCCATGTTGTCTGGTGTTATACTGTGGTTCCCCTCCCGTGTACTTCTCAAGTCCCTGGTTATTTGGTTTCGAATATTTTGCTGGAGTCTCGAGAAGGGAAAAATATGTGACATATCAAGGATTGGATGGCCGGGGAGGGAGGTGTAGGAGAGGATTGGAGAGGAGTGTGATTGTGGGGAGTCTGGTGGGGGTAGGGGAATGGTAAAGTGATGGTGGGGGAGAGTGATGGTGGGGAGGTAGGGAGGGGGAATTAAGATAAGGTGTGAGTGTACACAAGGCCGCCCCACGCCACTCCAGTAATTAGCGGTCTCCTTAACTGCCCGCCTCGCGCTAATGACCGATAACAAGCGCCTTCACTACCACCCGCCAAATACCTGGCCAGTGCTTGGCTGGTTGCCTGGCTAACTGCCTCGCTGACTAATAGTCCGCTTCACCAACTGCACAAGTCAATGACTCGCTTCACAAATACAAAATACAAATACAATATCAGTATTAGTCCGATACATAATAGAGTTTATACATAGAGTCTGACACGGAAATGAGCAACCCACCTAGCCAATATACATGTGGCATCAGCAGTATAGAGGTGGCACTATACATATAGAGGTGGCACTATACATATACAAGTTGCACTATAGCGACACGTGCCGCCCGGTACCGGTCATGAGGGTACAGAGAGGCGTGGACGATGAAGCCATCAGGTGGGGCCGAGCAGCTGTCAACAGTAACTCACCGTAGAGCTACCACTGGTAATTGTTTCATCACGCCGGTGCCTGCCAATGGTACCCCGTCCGCTCCACCACTCGCGGATTATGATTGGTCAAGAGGGCCCGGGTTTGAAAACGACCGGCAGATTCAGCGATGCCGAGGAGGCATAATCGCGCATGATAAACAATTTATCATGGGAGTCAGATTGATTTTTCTTAAAGAGCTCCTTGGTCGGTTACGGTGTTGATATTGAGCGGCGGTGGCGGTGTTCCAAGATGGCGACGGAGGGTTTATTTACCTGGCCGGAGAGGCAGGTTCCCGCCGTGAACGACAACTTTTGGAAAGAAGGACGAAAGCTGTGGGAGTCGGAGCGGGTGGCGGGAAGGTTTGGTACACGGGTGGAGCGGCGTGGCCACAATGGCTCTTTCTCGCAGGTACCATCGCCTTTCACGGCTCCACATTCGTCACGCTGCCGACCTCTTGTAGCCGCCCGCCGCCCCTCTCCGCCGCCCACTGATTCTCCTCCTTCTCCTCCTTCCATCTTCCGCCTGCATCTTCCGCCCGCGTCTGTACTTGGTTCACCGTAGCTCTTCTTCACTCATCTTGCCTCCTCTTGGAAGCCTGCGTCTGAGGACTTGGGCAACACAGCGAATTTGATGAATAAGGCGAGTGTAATGAGTGTGATTCATACCTAATATGCTGAGTCTGATGAGAAGTATACCCAATATACTAGTGAGTCTGATGAGAAGTATACTTAATATACTGAGTCTGATGAGAAGTATACCTAATATACTGAGTCTGATAAGAAGTATACCCAATATTCTGAGTTTGATGGGAAGTATACCTAATATTCTGAGTCTGATGGGAAGTATACCTAATATTCTGAGTCTGATGGGAAGTATACCTAATATGCTGAGTCTGATGGGAAGTATACCTAATATTCTGAGTCTGATGGGAAGTATACCTAATATACTGAGTCTGATGGGAAGTATACCTAATATGCTGAGTCTGATGGGAAGTATACCTAATATACTGAGTTTGATGAGAAGTATACCTAATATTCTGAGTCTGATGGGAAGTATACCTAATATTCTGAGTCTGATGGGAAGTATACCTAATATTCTGAGTCTGATGGGAAGTATACCTAATATACTGAGTTTGATGAGAAGTATACCTAATACACTGAGTCTGATGAGAGGTATACTTAATATACTGAGTCTGATGAGAAGTATACCTAATATGCTGAGTCTGATGAGAGGTATACCTAATATACTGAGTCTGATGGGAAGTATACCTAATATGCTGAGCCTGACTTGGTAGTCTGAGCTGCTCATGTATGGAGTGACTTGTGTACGCTCATGTCAACGACCTGACTCAGTCAACGACCTGACTCAGTCAACGACCTGACTCAGGTTGACCCAACTGAACATTGGATGCATTACTAAACTCTTTTGTATATCAAATCATCGATCGGGATAGTGGTTTACACTTCAGGAGTCATTATAAGCCTTTACCTGGCCACTTACGAAACCCGTACATCTTCCCTCGATCATGGAGGCTTAGTTGTATATATTGGAGAGTTCACGAGGTCGGAACCGGTGAGAGGTCGTCCTCGACTCAAGGTTATTACAAGTGTGGTTGTAGATGATCTCGTAGAGATCGTAAACGCTTTAATGAACTCAAAAACATCCCGTTATGATTGAGGAAAGATGAAGAGGCTTCGCAAGTGAACGTAAATCCTGTACCAGGTCTCAAACAGACCAATTTGAGGCAGCGTTCAATGCGTTTTTTTTTTGTCTCTCTCTTTCGCTAATGTCTTGTGGGGGGAAATGTGTGGCTGGTGATGTGGTAAGGAGTTACTCTCTTCTCAGTCTGTAAATATGTGTTTGTTGAGATTTGTGCCGTGATGTTCACGATGTCAGAGTCTATATCTTGAATTGCTTGATTGTCAATCAAGCAATTCAAGATTGATTGACAGTTGTGAGGCGGGACCGAAGAGCAAAGCTTAACCCATGCAAGCACAACGAATACACACATATACACACACACACACACACCAGGAAGCAGCTCGTAGCAGCTGTCCAACTCCCAGGTACCTATTTACTGCTAGGTGAACAGGAACACCAGGGTGAAAGAAACTCTGCCCGTTTGTTTCTCCCTCGGCCGGGAATCGAACCCGGGCCCCTTAGGACTACGACCCCTGAACGGTGTCCACTCACACAGGACGGGGGGTGGGGCTATATGTGTGTGTGTGTGTGTGTGTGTGTGTGTGTGTGTGCGTGTGTGTGTGTGTGTATGTGTGTGTGTGTGTGTGTGTGTGTGTGTGTGTGTGTGTGTGTGTGTGTGTGTGTGTGTGTGTGTGTGTGTGTGAGTGTGTGTGTGTGTGTGTGTGAAGGATTGGGCTCAAGTAGCGTGACCTCCTTGACCGCGGCCAATCTCTTGTGGTGTGTCGGCCATTAGTTAGAGCACTTACCAGGTTCCCTAGGCGCCGTGCATGGCTCTCTACACCCTCTCAGGTGTTGAACGGCTACACCCCCCTACACCGTGAATGGCTCGAACACTACTGTGGCCAGAAACCATCACTGGACCCATTGGGGGTGTGTCCGTTAAAGACCGGCTGGTGGTTGAATCTTTTGATAAGTTGCAACTTGTTGCTTAGTAAATACTCAGGGGTTTCCATAGCCTTAAAAGAGGGTTAATAGATGGTAAAAGCTTAAAAGTTTAAACACAACATATCAGCAGAATTTGTAGGTGTCGATCTGCCTCTTGTGTCAACACCTTCGAGTGGTGGGAGAAGGGGCATTAACCCAGTGTGGTAGAAATCTCGGAGTATTGGTATACTCAGAATGAAAAAATTGATCAGAAAAGCTATCGTAGAATGGGTTTATCAAAGTTGTTCAATCCCAGACCACATGGTAACTATGTCTTTGCCTCTAAGAGAACCATGAATATAATACCAAGTATCGCCCTGAATGAATCAGATATACTATATACTATATATTGTATACTATACTGTACTCTGTGTAATGATCGCCAGATATCCTAGGACCTAGCATTGTAACTTGCTAGGATTCGTCCCTAGGAACTGTTGATAGACCCTCGTCCCTTGCAGCTGTTGATAGACCCTCGTCCCTAGGAGCTGTTGATAGACCCTCGTCCCTAGCAGCTGTTGATAGACTCTCGTCCCTAGCAGCTGTTGATAGACCCTCGTCCCTAGCAGCTGTTGATAGACCCTCGTCCCTAGCAGCTGTTGATAGACCCTCGTCCCTAGCAGCTGTTGATAGACCCTTAGTGTTGTTAACAAGAAAGTCTCCCTCCTGGGTGAAGGTGGGCAGCCATCACGGCTTGGAGAGCAGATGATGGAGGAGCCAGCCTCCCTCCCGGTGCTGCTGGGGGGACAGGACCCGTTATTGGCGGGTCTCGCGGGTCGCTGAAAGCACCGTGACCAACCCACACGGGTCACGGTGTACCTCAGGGGCCCTCCCTCGCATGTGGCCGACCCCTCCCCTCGTGTTTACATGGAACTAAGCGCGTTGACAGTCGGCTATTGGCTACGGATCGTAGTGGTGTAACCAAACACACAGACCGAATTGGGCCATCTCGTATAGGCTGGTTAGCGTTACCTCTGCTGCTTCTCCCTCCCTTCCCCTTAGCCTCCTCGTCCGGTTGTTTGGGTCTCCTGTCCGCCGTCTTAATTACCGAAGGCTGGGTCATTGCCACACTGACCTGGGTCAATGGTACTTAGGCCGTGACCAATGGCACTTTATCCCACCGACACACACCCCCCATCCCCCACCATCAGCTATTGATACTTATAATGACTCCTAAGAGCCTCCACTTACGGGGGCTCACCATAGACCGTGCTACTTGGAATATTTTCTTCCATGTAACTGAATCTAAAAACAACAACAAACCACTTTAACCCAGATTAACCAATTCGTTCTTTCCACCAATCCGTATAAAATGCAACTGTTATTCCTAACCGGAAACGTAAAAAATGCAACTGTTTAGCCTAGACAGAAGCGTAGAACCCAAGCAACCCACCTAACCCATCGAAGCCAAAGCATAGAAAACGTCAGTATTTCGGTGCTTTCATTTGTAATATTACGTCCGATTTTTAACCTATTAGTCGAGTTGACACGATGGAAAGAAAGAGTGTAAGTGGGAAGAATGTAAGTGGGAAGACTGTAAGTGGTAAGACTGTAAGTGGTAAGACTGTAAGAGGCAAGAGTAAGTGGACCAAATACAGAGTGGTGAACTAGGCGTCATGGGCCACCCTTGTACTGATACATGAAATGACCATAAATTACTCAATTGGCCAAGCCTGTTCGTCATGGTGAGGTGTGGCAGGGCCCGGGGAGATGGGAGGCAAGGGGAGAGGGGTGGGGGAGAGTGAGGGAGGGGGGTGGGGGAGAAATTGTGGGGGGGAGTGGGTGAGAGAGACTGTGGGAGGGAGGGAGCTAGTTGAAGGGGGAATGGCTAATTCTGATTCTTTGGATTGTTCTGTAATTTGATTTAGTTCGGAAATTACAAGTTAGGCAGTGATGATGGGTGATGGGTAGTGGG
>NC_091241.1:11764948-11791159 GCF_040958095.1 Procambarus clarkii | reverse complement strand
TCACTACCCACCCGCCAAATACCTGGCCAGTGCTTGGCTGGTTGCCTGGCTAACTGCCTCGCTGACTAATAGTCCGCTTCACCAACTGCACAAGTCAATGACTCGCTTCACAAATACAAAATACAAATACAATATCAGTATTAGTCCGATACATAATAGAGTTTATACATAGAGTCTGACACGGAAATGAGCAACCCACCTAGCCAATATACATGTGGCATCAGCAGTATAGAGGTGGCACTATACATATAGAGGTGGCACTATACATATACAAGTTGCACTATAGCGACACGTGCCGCCCGGTACCGGTCATGAGGGTACAGAGAGGCGTGGACGATGAAGCCATCAGGTGGGGCCGAGCAGCTGTCAACAGTAACTCACCGTAGAGCTACCACTGGTAATTGTTTCATCACGCCGGTGCCTGCCAATGGTACCCCGTCCGCTCCACCACTCGCGGATTATGATTGGTCAAGAGGGCCCGGGTTTGAAAACGACCGGCAGATTCAGCGATGCCGAGGAGGCATAATCGCGCATGATAAACAATTTATCATGGGAGTCAGATTGATTTTTCTTAAAGAGCTCCTTGGTCGGTTACGGTGTTGATATTGAGCGGCGGTGGCGGTGTTCCAAGATGGCGACGGAGGGTTTATTTACCTGGCCGGAGAGGCAGGTTCCCGCCGTGAACGACAACTTTTGGAAAGAAGGACGAAAGCTGTGGGAGTCGGAGCGGGTGGCGGGAAGGTTTGGTACACGGGTGGAGCGGCGTGGCCACAATGGCTCTTTCTCGCAGGTACCATCGCCTTTCACGGCTCCACATTCGTCACGCTGCCGACCTCTTATAGCCGCCCGCCGCCCCTCTCCGCCGCCCACTGATTCTCCTCCTTCTCCTCCTTCCATCTTCCGCCTGCATCTTCCGCCCGCGTCTGTACTTGGTTCACCGTAGCTCTTCTTCACTCATCTTGCCTCCTCTTGGAAGCCTGCGTCTGAGGACTTGGGCAACACAGCGAATTTGATGAATAAGGCGAGTGTAATGAGTGTGATTCATACCTAATATGCTGAGTCTGATGAGAAGTATACCCAATATACTAGTGAGTCTGATGAGAAGTATACTTAATATACTGAGTCTGATGAGAAGTATACCTAATATACTGAGTCTGATAAGAAGTATACCCAATATTCTGAGTTTGATGGGAAGTATACCTAATATTCTGAGTCTGATGGGAAGTATACCTAATATTCTGAGTCTGATGGGAAGTATACCTAATATTCTGAGTCTGATGGGAAGTATACCTAATATACTGAGTCTGATGGGAAGTATACCTAATATGCTGAGTCTGATGGGAAGTATACCTAATATACTGAGTTTGATGAGAAGTATACCTAATATTCTGAGTCTGATGGGAAGTATACCTAATATTCTGAGTCTGATGGGAAGTATACCTAATATTCTGAGTCTGATGGGAAGTATACCTAATATACTGAGTTTGATGAGAAGTATACCTAATACACTGAGTCTGATGAGAGGTATACTTAATATACTGAGTCTGATGAGAAGTATACCTAATATGCTGAGTCTGATGAGAGGTATACCTAATATACTGAGTCTAATGGGAAGTATACCTAATATGCTGAGCCTGACTTGGTAGTCTGAGCTGCTCATGTATGGAGTGACTTGTGTACGCTCATGTCAACGACCTGACTCAGTCAACGACCTGACTCAGTCAACGACCTGACTCAGTCAACGACCTGACTCAGGTTGACCCAACTGAACATTGGATGCATTACTAAACTCTTTTGTATATCAAATCATCGATCGGGATAGTGGTTTACACTTCAGGAGTCATTATAAGCCTTTACCTGGCCACTTACGAAACCCGTACATCTTCCCTCGATCATGGAGGCTTAGTTGTATATATTGGAGAGTTCACGAGGTCGGAACCGGTGAGATGTCGTCCTCGACTCAAGGTTATTACAAGTGTGGTTGTAGATGATCTCGTAGAGATCGTAAACGCTTTAATGAACTCAAAAACATCCCGTTATGATTGAGGAAAGATGAAGAGGCTTCGCAAGTGAACGTAAATCCTGTACCAGGTCTCAAACAGACCAATTTGAGGCAGCGTTCAATGCGTTTTTTTTTTGTCTCTCTCTTTCGCTAATGTCTTGTGGGGGGAAATGTGTGGCTGGTGATGTGGTAAGGAGTTACTCTCTTCTCAGTCTGTAAATATGTGTTTGTTGAGATTTGTGCCGTGATGTTCACGATGTCAGAGTCTATATCTTGAATTGCTTGATTGTCAATCAAGCAATTCAAGATTGATTGACAGTTGTGAGGCGGGACCGAAGAGCAAAGCTTAACCCATGCAAGCACAACGAATACACACATATACACACACACACACATGTGGGAAAAACCTGCTGGGATTGATATAAGAGGAGACTACCAGGGACTTGTACTGAACTAAATTAAAAATTTACTGTCTGCAAATTAATTCAACTAAAATCTCTAGCTAGGGTTGTAAATCCTAGATCCTCTTTTCCTAATGACAAATTGTGGGCTGTAAGGGACAGGTGGGGTGAATGACTATGTTGATAGAAGTTCCAATCCACCTGTAGACAGGGATCTCACATCAGCTTGTATTTTATACAAGGATAAGATTTGATAAATTCAGTTATCTGACTGAACACTGGCTCTGTTTAAATCAGAGATTTAAACATACATAGTCTAACCTAGTACCATAACTTAACAGCCAATATGTACTTATACTATAACAAACAAATTAAATTGTAAAAGTATAAATAAATGACCTTAAAATGTAGTCTAAATACTGTTAACTTAGTACTAGAAATTATATTCAATTAAATGAACTTATATGATAACTTAAAAATTAACTAAGCAAGCTATTGATAACTTAATTTATATATTCAAATATATATGCAGACATATTCACTTTATACAGTTAGCTTGACTGAATCTCTTCCAAGACTGTGGACACTTGTGAGGTTTTTACTTATTGAGGCTGAATTCTTTTCTGACAGAATGGACACTCATGAGGTTCAGTGCTTGGATAAGATTCACAGCTACACTACAATTTTAATAAACGTACCGTGAATGAGGCTTTGCCTCGCTTTTTAACCAACAGACAGATTTATAGGATATTAAAGCTACACAAGCATACAATTGGCCAATCATATACCAAATAACCTTCAATATACTTCTCTGCCAGTCGGGGTGCCTGTCTGACAAGTTTGCCAGACTGATTAACTCTCTCTTGTTGAGTTTAGGCACGATATTTTGCTACAAGCGTTGCTGTATGATGATCTGGTAGCGTTGCTACGTGATTATCCTGCAGTTGCAGAAGAATGATTCGAGATAAAAGTTTATGAATGAAGGTGGAGGAAACCGTGTCACTGATCTCCACTATACACTATTATTTTATAAATGTTCTAGGATTTTCCTTGTAGATATTGTCCAGGTACTCCCCAGTTCTAGAGAGTGTTCACTGGCGATAAAAATGTTAGATAAGGTGTCCTTGAGCTAGTAATGTTCGCTAAGGATCAGTCACTTGTTCACTCATTTGTAAACCAACGCGGAGTGCCCCGAGGCATCGTCGTGGGCGCTTCTCGCCCCCCGAGAGCCTTCCCCCTCTCCCTTGAGAGGTAGCTTGCAATGAATATTGATTGATTATTTTTACAGTCTAGACTTATGATTAAGATAAGATGTGATTATAATATAATTAGATATAAGATTTAAAGATTATAAGTAGTATTTGAAAGTACCACTGATTCTTATTAAGGATTCGATTTTTAATCCTACCGGATGTTGAATCAATGTTCCAATAGTTTTTTAATTAAGAAGTCCTTCTAGAAGCTTCTGGATCCTTGAAAGATCATGTACAAAGTCACGTAGGCATCAAAAGGGCCCCTGTTGCGTACGTGTTCATGGTGCCATTGTCATCCAGGATCAAGCTATATAATGAATCTTTCATGATTCTAATATGATTTTTGATACGATTTAGATATGATTTTGATATGATTTAGATATGATATAGAAATTATACATTTCTTAGATGATTATTAGATATGGTGGGTAAAAATTTCCCACATCTTCCAGAGGGAGAGAACTGGCACAGAGTCCAATACTTAGGACAATAGTAACCATATGTATTTATTTACTCTCCATTGGATTGATAATACAAGTGCAAATTTTGCTTGCACTTTTGTGCTGCTGTCCGTTGTGGACGATTGTGTCTGTTAGGAGTCTGTGGGTCTTGTGGAGTTAGAGTGTCTTGAGGTCTCTCAGGATCTAACTGCAGCTGGCTCACTGATTCCATGTGGATGAGTTTGTCCAATGTCTTCAGGGAAGTTGTTCCTTTAGACAGGATTTTGACTATTCTCAAAATCCCCTGACTATCTGGATGGACTGAGACAACTTTACCTAATGGCCAGTCAGCCCTAGGGCCATCACTGTCTACCAAGACAATATCGCCAGATTGGAGATTAGATATATTATGTGGGACATTGGCCCCATAGTGATGTTCTCGTAGAGATGTAAGATATTCTTTTGTCCAAACATCATTCCATTTTTGGATTATGCTAGACAGATGTTTATACCCCTGAACCAACTCGCTCTGACCCACATATGAGGGATCTCTGATCTCATCATCCACTAGAGATGGTACTGGAGTCAGAAGTCTTCCATACATTAGGTGGGCAGGACTTAATGGCTCATGTTGAGTAGGATCCTCAGACAAGTAAGTCAACGGCCGGTTATTCACCCTTGATTCTTTTCCGTGATTACTGTCTGGAGTTCTTGAAGATTGATTTTCTGACGGTGTAGAGATTTTCTCAAGGATCTTTTTACAGTTCCTATTAACCGTTCATAAAATCCTCCGTGCCATGGGGCTCTCGGAGGGATAAATTTCCATCTGCAATGACGCTGTTCCAGTGTGGAAGTAACTGCAGGATGGGAACAGATTTCCCGTAGACATGCTTCTCCAGCTACCAAGTTTGCTCCGTTATCTGAAATCATCAGCTTAGGGCATGATCGGCGTGCTGCGAATCTGCGGAAAGCTTGAATAAATGATTGAGCAGTCATATCGGGTGTTACCTCTAGATGTACTGCCCTGGTGGTAGCACAGGTGAACAGACAGATGTATGCCTTGATAGGTTGCTTATCTGCAGTCCCTGTTAGATATATTGCTCCTGTATAATCTACTCCTGTCGTTTCGAAAGGTTGTAGATGGACCACTCGTTCCTTTGGCAGGGGTGGTGGCCCTGGATAAGAGCAAGTTCTTGCATCGTACCTTCGGCATATCATGCAATTCTTCAAGATTGATTTGACTGACTGTCTTCCCTGAGGAATCCAGTACTGCTGTCTGATTTGTGTGAGTGTGTCTAACACTCCTCCATGTTTGATGATTTGTTGATGTGTATGCAACACAATCAACCTTGTGATCCAATGATTTTTTGGTAAAAGCCATGGATGCACGGTATCTAGATTGATATCTGCGTGTTTAAGTCTCCCTCCACAACGCAGAATGTTGTGATTTTCTTGGTCTATCCACAGACCGAGATTGTGTTTTAACTTATGTGGAAGATTTTCATAGTTATTCCCATAAGTTTCTCTCTGGGCTTGTCTTACCCAATAGATAAGTGCATCAGGAAAAGTGTATTTTATACCTTTTTTCCTGAGATAATGAAACACGTTCTGTGTTACATTGATTAATTTGATTAGCGAGGAGTAACGAGTACAATCCAAGACTGATATTTGAGCTTGCTGCCTGGTGGTTAGTTATGGTTTGTGTCGTAATGACGTGTGGCTTTGCTCAGGCCAACTACCATTCACTAACCATCGAGGCCCTTGAAACCAAATATCTGCCTTTGCAAACTGTTTAAATGTCATACCTCTTGATAAGAGATCAGCTGGATTATCCTTTGTTGGTACATGCAACAATTGAAAGCCTGCGGAAATTTCTTTAATTTCCGAGACGCGATTTTTTACATATGGAGTTGGACAGTTGTCGTTTCGTACCCATTGTAAGACAGCTTCATTGTCAGACCATATAATGACATCTTTGATGTTCATGGTAGACAAGACTTGTTTGATATGCACTGCTAAGGCGTGTTCCAGTTAGCAGTGCTGTTAGTTCCATCTGAGGCAAAGTCCTCCTTTTTAATGGAGCGACTCTGGCCTTAGAGGTGATAAGATATGATTGATTAGAAGTCACTAAGTAAGCACAAGCTCCAAAAGCTTTGGCTGACGAGTCTGCGAATACATGTAGTGATACTTCCTCATTTTCCTCGACTATGTGTCTCGGAAAGATTATCTTTTCAACTAAAGTTTGTTCTTGAGCCACTTCCATCCAAGCTTTTTGTAACTGGATTGGTAGTGGATCATCCCAACCAACCTTAGCTTTCCATGCTTCTTGCACTAATAAACGCCACTTGATAGTCAAAGGATTTAGTAGACCAAGTGGGTCGAATACTTTGCTAACTTGTGAAAGCAAATCCCTTTTTGTAGTGATGTTGTAATTTACTGGCACAGATTTGATCGATATTGTGTCCGAGATTAAATCCCAATCCATACCTAACACCTTTTGTGATTCTGGTACGTGATATTCAGGGTAATCTCTTGCTATTTGATTATTCAATGTTGCATTATTAGAGGCCCAAGATTGTAGTGGCATGTTGGCACCTTGTAGCTCCTTGTTGGCCTCTTGATATAATTGTAACAGTTCAGTAGTACTGTTAACTGTCCCTTGAAAATTATCTACATATAGATTTTGACTGATTTCAGTCTTACAGGGACTTGATGATTTCTTCAGATGAGTATCTAGAGTTGCTTGCAACAGAAATGGACTGCTTGTCGCGCCAAAAAGAACTGATGAGAATCTGAAAGTCACTACTGGACTATTGACATCTTCTGGGTTCTCTACCCATAGAAACTTAGTGAAGTCTCTATCTTCTTCCTGCAAGCCAACTCTGAGAAAGGCCTTACTTATATCTGCTGAATACGCATATTTGTTAAGTCTAAACTTCAACAGTATGTCATACAATTTCTGAGTTAGACTAGGACCTGTTTGCAAACAATCATTTAGACTGGTTCCTTGGGGTCCAGATTTAGAGCTACAATTAAAAACTATCCGTAAAGGAGTTGTTTTTGATTCTCTCTTTACAGCCATGTGTGGTAAAAAATGGCCTATTTGCTTATTGTCATGTTTCACGACTTCGATGAATTTATTCTTTAATTGTTGCGCAATAATCTCATGATAGAGTTTTAAATGCTCAGGCCTTTTTCTTAGCTTTGCTAGTTGCGATTTAAATTGACTATAAGCCATGTGATAATTGGTAGGTAAGGTTTTATGGTTGATTTTCCATGGTAGCCTTACCCAGTACTGTCCATCATAGTACTGTACTGTTTCTAAGTACTGATTGTATGCACAGACATCATCAGGACTTGGTTGTTCAGGAATTATTCCTATGGCATCAAGTTCCCACAATTGAGGTACAGATTCTAATCCATCATCAATCATGTGGGGGATTTTAAGTGGTGACTGTTCTTTGCCTAGTCATGCCACTATTACAGTTTCTGTATGATGTGATTTTTCAGGAGTTGAAGGTTCAAGATCTAGTATAGGTCCTGTCATCAATATGCCTCCTGCTGATTTGAGTATATTCATACCCATAGATTCTTCTGATCCCAGAATGAATCGATGATAGTAGTCAGCTCCAATCAGGATTCCGATATCTCCTATGTAGTCAGAATCAAGTAGAGGATCTGCTAATTGGATTCCTTTTTCTTTTAGGAATTTAATTGTGGCTGTCAGACCAGTCACTTCCATTTCAGTAGGAATTTTATCAACTACTATGGCTTCTACTGTCCTTTGGGATGTACCTAGACAGACATTGAGTTTTACTACTGGAAAGGTTCTACGACCAGAATTAGTAAAAAACCCTGATATAGATGTAGATACTTGCTTTGAAGATTTAAGTTGTAAATCTTCTGCCATCTTTTTACTGATAAAGGTTTTCTGTGACCCTTGATCAAAAAAGCCTCTAGTTGGAATACAAATTCCTTGATTGCATAGTTCTAGCTGTGCAGTAGGCAATATGGCTGCTGTAACAATTTCTGTATCCAAGTCGTTGACATTGCTCATTACTGTACAGAATTGTACGGCTGTTGTGGTATTATCATCTTTGGGCTTTGCCTGAGATGCAGGTTGATTATTGGAAGTCTGTGATCTGGATTGAGTGTTAATATCACTACAGAGTGCTGTGTGATGTACACTTTTATGACAATATTGGCAGTTCTGCAATTGAGTGATACACTCACTTGTATCGTGCTTCCGTAGACAACGGATGCACCTGTTCAGAGATTTCAGTCGATCGATTCGACTGGCACGGCCTACATAAACTGTGCATTGATAAATGGTATGTGCTTCTTGACAGAATAAACATTTTGGGGCACTTGTAGCTCCTTTTGTCTTATCTGTCTTAGGAGCTTGGTTTCCTACAGTTCTGTTAACTGTGGGGGATATAGCATAAGAGCCAACATTATTCTGTTTCCACTTTGCAGAAGAGGAGTTTTGTTGCCTTGATTTTTGACTGCCATTCTGGACATTTTTGCTTTTGTCCGTGGATTCACTTTTGGGGATTTTTTCTTGAGATCTAAGTTTTCCTCGGCTTCGTAATCTTTGTACGTAAGCTCGAAGTCCATCAATGATTTGGCTTTGTGATAAGATGTTGGTGTTATAATGAGTGCATAGGCTGTCTATGACCTCATTTGGAAGTTTCCTTTGAATGATTAACTTTATAAGCCACTCTGCATCACCTACAGGTACTTTTGTACTGAGGGCTTTGATGATTGATTCTATAGACAATCGAAATGATTGTAGTGACTCATAACTTTTATTTGGAGAGGGTAAATCCAATAATTTGTACGAGAGACGTGCAATTGCAGTCTCCTTATCACTGTAGTTATCTTGTAACAACTGTAAGGCATGGTCGTAATCATCATCTGTTAATGACAAATTAGCAATGACCTGCCTTGCCTCTCCCCGTAACTGGCCTTGCAAATATTGAAACTTTGTCGCCTTTTTGAGAGAGGGCTTGGAGTTTATTATAGAATCAAAGTGTCTCCAGAAGGTATCCCAATCGTCTTCATCCTTGCCCTCAAAATATGGTAATTGTACCTTTGGGAGCTCTGCGGCTATATGTGTGATAGTTGCATTGCTCTGTTGAGTGGATGAGCTCACATTGGATTGGGTTCCTGCTTGAGATATTTGTTTGATTAAAGGATCAAGTTGATCTTGGATATTATCTTCATACATTGTCATTTCAGCGACAATTTCCTGAAGTTCCCTTCGGGTTAAATCTGCATTAGCCATTTCTGTTAGATAAATCTCTGCATGGCGTTTGATTTGTTCATACTTATCCACAGCTGCTTTTACTCTGGTATTCAGAATTATTAAATCAGGAGATGGTTGCCTAGCCAACTTTTGACATTTGTCAATCAGTTGAGTTAGGTGATTTTGCAGACCATTAAGTGTCCTCCTATTTCCTGTTTCAGCTGCTGGTGGAACACTGTCAGCCATTTTGACCTTTTCCGAGTTTCGGAGATTCCGAGATTTTTCTCTTTTTTCTGATAAATATGTATGATGTTAATGTATTTTGATAAATGAGCTTTCCTGTCTACTTAGGTAATGATTCCAAAGATCGTCCTTCATTTCCTCCCTGGAATCTGGTTGTAGCAGGTGTTCAATTATCAAAAGTACTGTAATAATTTGATTTGTGACCCGAATGCACGAATGCACCAAGTTGGTAAATCTTGTAATAATTTTTTAAAAATAGTAAATGGCACTATTTTTGCAAAGTTATTACAAAATCTGTTACCATAATAATTGTTAGATAAAATACAGTAGAATGTCTACTGGTTTTACCTGTAATATAGGGTTTGTACAGTTGATTATGGTTAGATTGTAATGAATGCTCTTACAGTGATGATAACACTTTTTAAAGAATATTATGTAATGAGCAGCTCTGAAAATCAGTAGATTAGAGATAATGCTAGATAATACACTTAAATATACATGTAATGTTACCACAATGAGGTAGATAATTGATATTTATGATTAAGATGCAGTTGTGTCTGTGACACTGATATAATTAAGTACTGTGGTTTCTTAACACAAAACAGTATCAGTTTGTTATGAATGCTTACTAGTTAATGGATATGGTGGCTTAAGCCACTGCAAACTATTTGTTTACTTAGATATATAGCTATGATAAATATTGGCTGATAGCTAGGTTAGGCCAGAATATGTAAGTATTATTCCAATGCAAAATCAAGAAGTTTCTTATGTATTTGGCATTGAAATATTCGGTAAACGAATGATCATAAATATCTAGGTATAAAGGACCATTATTATCTAGGTTCGAAGGACCATTAATGTGGGAAAAACCTGCTGGGATTGATATAAGAGGAGACTACCAGGGACTTGTACTGAACTAAATTAAAAATTTACTGTCTGCAAATTAATTCAACTAAAATCTCTAGCTAGGGTTGTAAATCCTAGATCCTCTTTTCCTAATGACAAATTGTGGGCTGTAAGGGACAGGTGGGGTGAATGACTATGTTGATAGAAGTTCCAATCCACCTGTAGACAGGGATCTCACATCAGCTTGTATTTTATACAAGGATAAGATTTGATAAATTCAGTTATCTGACTGAACACTGGCTCTGTTTAAATCAGAGATTTAAACATACATAGTCTAACCTAGTACCATAACTTAACAGCCAATATGTACTTATACTATAAACAACAAATTAAATTGTAAAAGTATAAATAAATGACCTTAAATGTAGTCTAAATACTGTTAACTTAGTACTAGAAATTATATTCAATTAAATGAACTTATATGATAACTTAAAAATTAACTAAGCAAGCTATTGATAACTTAATTTATATATTCAAATATATATGCAGACATATTCACTTTATACAGTTAGCTTGACTGAATCTCTTCCAAGACTGTGGACACTTGTGAGGTTTTTACTTATTGAGGCTGAATTCTTTTCTGACAGAATGGACACTCATGAGGTTCAGTGCTTGGATAAGATTCACAGCTACACTACAATTTTAATAAACGTACCGTGAATGAGGCTTTGCCTCGCTTTTTAACCAACAGACAGATTTATAGGATATTAAAGCTACACAAGCATACAATTGGCCAATCATATACCAAATAACCTTCAATATACTTCTCTGCCAGTCGGGGTGCCTGTCTGACAAGTTTGCCAGACTGATTAACTCTCTCTTGTTGAGTTTAGGCACGATATTTTGCTACAGCGTTGCTGTATGATGATCTGGTAGCGTTGCTACGTGATTATCCTGCAGTTGCAGAAGAATGATTCGAGATAAAAGTTTATGAATGAAGGTGGAGGAAACCGTGTCACTGATCTCCACTATACACTATTATTTTATAAATGTTCTAGGATTTTCCTTGTAGATATTGTCCAGGTACTCCCCCAGTTCTAGAGAGTGTTCACTGGCGATAAAAATGTTAGATAAGGTGTCCTTGAGCTAGTAATGTTCGCTAAGGATCAGTCACTTGTTCACTCATTTGTAAACCAACGCGGAGTGCCCCGAGGCATCGTCGTGGGCGCTTCTCGCCCCCCGAGAGCCTTCCCCCTCTCCCTTGAGAGGTAGCTTGCAATGAATATTGATTGATTATTTTTACAGTCTAGACTTATGATTAAGATAAGATGTGATTATAATATAATTAGATATAAGATTTAAAGATTATAAGTAGTATTTGAAAGTACCACTGATTCTTATTAAGGATTCGATTTTTAATCCTACCGGATGTTGAATCAATGTTCCAATAGTTTTTTAATTAAGAAGTCCTTCTAGAAGCTTCTGGATCCTTGAAAGATCATGTACAAAGTCACGTAGGCATCAAAAGGGCCCCTGTTGCGTACGTGTTCATGGTGCCATTGTCATCCAGGATCAAGCTATATAATGAATCTTTCATGATTCTAATATGATTTTTGATACGATTTAGATATGATTTTGATATGATTTAGATATGATATAGAAATTATACATTTCTTAGATGATTATTAGATATGGTGGGTAAAAATTTCCCACAACACACACACCAGGAAGCAGCTCGTAGCAGCTGTCCAACTCCCAGGTACCTATTTACTGCTAGGTGAACAGGAACACCAGGGTGAAAGAAACTCTGCCCGTTTGTTTCTCCCTCGGCCGGGAATCGAACCCGGGCCCCTTAGGACTACGACCCCTGAACGGTGTCCACTCACACAGGACGGGGGGTGGGGCTATATGTGTGTGTGTGTGTGTGTGTGTGTGTGTGTGTGTGTGCGTGTGTGTGTGTGTGTATGTGTGTGTGTGTGTGTGTGTGTGTGTGTGTGTGTGTGTGTGTGTGTGTGTGTGTGTGTGTGTGTGTGTGTGTGTGAAGGATTGGGCTCAAGTAGCGTGACCTCCTTGACCGCGGCCAATCTCTTGTGGTGTGTCGGCCATTAGTTAGAGCACTTACCAGGTTCCCTAGGCGCCGTGCATGGCTCTCTACACCCTCTCAGGTGTTGAACGGCTACACCCCCCTACACCGTGAATGGCTCGAACACTACTGTGGCCAGAAACCATCACTGGACCCATTGGGGGTGTGTCCGTTAAAGACCGGCTGGTGGTTGAATCTTTTGATAAGTTGCAACTTGTTGCTTGGTAAATACTCAGGGGTTTCCATAGCCTTAAAAGAGGGTTAATAGATGGTAAAAGCTTAAAAGTTTAAACACAACATATCAGCAGAATTTGTAGGTGTCGATCTGCCTCTTGTGTCAACACCTTCGAGTGGTGGGAGAAGGGGCATTAACCCATTGTGGTAGAAATCTCGGAGTATTGGTATACTCAGAATGAAAAAATTGATCAGAAAAGCTATCGTAGAATGGGTTTATCAAAGTTGTTCAATCCCAGACCACATGGTAACTATGTCTTTGTCTGTAAACGAACCATGAATATAATACCAAGTATCGCCCTGAATGAATCAGATATACTATATACTATATATTGTATACTATACTGTACTCTGTGTAATGATCGCCAGATATCCTAGGACCTAGCATTGTAACTTGCTAGGATTCGTCCCTAGGAACTGTTGATAGACCCTCGTCCCTAGCAGCTGTTGATAGACCCTCGTCCCTAGCAGCTGTTGATAGACCCTCGTCCCTAGCAGCTGTTGATAGACCCTCGTCCCTAGCAGCTGTTGATAGACCCTCGTCCCTAGCAGCTGTTGATAGACCCTCGTCCCTAGCAGCTGTTGATAGACCCTCGTCCCTAGCAGCTGTTGATAGACCCTCGTCCCTAGCAGCTGTTGATAGACCCTCGTCCCTAGCAGCTGTTGATAGACCCTCGTCCCTAGCAGCTGTTGATAGACCCTCGTCCCTAGCAGCTGTTGATAGACCCTCGTCCCTAGCAGCTGTTGATAGACCCTCGTCCCTAGCAGCTGTTGATAGACCCTCGTCCCTAGCAGCTGTTGATAGACCCTCGTCCCTAGCAGCTGTTGATAGACCCTCGTCCCTAGGAGCTGTTGATAGACCCTTAGTGTTGTTAACAAGAAAGTCTCCCTCCTGGGTGAAGGTGGGCAGCCATCACGGCTTGGAGAGCAGATGATGGAGGAGCCAGCCTCCCTCCCGGTGCTGCTGGGGGGACAGGACCCGTTATTGGCGGGTCTCGCGGGTCGCTGAAAGCACCGTGACCAACCCACACGGGTCACGGTGTACCTCAGGGGCCCTCCCTCGCATGTGGCCGACCCCTCCCCTCGTGTTTACATGGAACTAAGCGCGTTGACAGTCGGCTATTGGCTACGGATCGTAGTGGTGTAACCAAACACACACCGAATTGGGCCATCTCGTATAGGCTGGTTAGCGTTACCTCTGCTGCTCCTCCCTCCCTTCCCCTTAGCCTCCTCGTCCGGTTGTTTGGGTCTCCTGTCCGCAGTCTTAATTACCGAAGGCTGGGTCATCGCCACACTGACCTGGGTCAATGGTACTTAGGCCGTGACCAATGGCACTTTATCCCACCGACACACACCCCCCATCCCCCACCATCTCCAGTATCAGCTATTGATACTTATAATGACTCCTAAGAGCCTCCACTTACGGGGGCTCACCATAGACCGTGCTACTTGGAATATTTTCTTCCATGTAACCGAATCTAAAAAAAACGACAACAACAAGCCACTTTAACCCAGATTAACCAATTCGTTCTTTCCACCAATCCGTATAAAATGCAACTGTTATTCCTAACCGGAAACGTAAAAAATGCAACTGTTTAGCCTAGACAGAAGCGTAGAACCCAAGCAACCCACCTAACCCATCGAAGCCAAAGCATAGAAAACGTCAGTATTTCGGTGCTTTCATTTGTAATATTACGTCCGATTTTTAACCTATTAGTCGAGTTGACACGATGGAAAGAAAGAGTGTAAGTGGGAAGACTGTAAGTGGTAAGACTGTAAGAGGCAAGAGTAAGTGGACCAAATACAGAGTGGTGAACTAGGCGTCATGGGCCACCCTCGTACTGATACATGAAATGACCATAAATTACTCAATTGGCCAAGCCTGTTCGTCATGGTGAGGTGTGGCAGGGCCCGGGGAGATGGGAGGCAAGGGGAGGGGGGGGGGAGGAAGAGTGAGGGAGGGGGGGTGGGGGAGAAATTGTGTGGGGGAGAGGGTGAGGGAGACTGTGGGAGGGAGGGAGGGAGCTAGTTGAAGGGGGAATGGCTAATTCTGATTCTTTGGATTGTTCTGTAATTTGATTTAGTACGGAAATTACAAGTTAGGCAGTGATGATTGGTGATGGGTAGTGGGGTGAGGGAGGTGATGGGTAGTGTGGTGAGGGAGGTGATGGGTAGTGGGGTGAGGGAGGTGATGGGTAGTGGGGTGAGGGAGGTGATGGGTAGTGTGGTGAGGGAGGTGATGGGTAGTGTGGAGGTGATGGGTAGTGGGGTGAGGGAGGTGATGGGTAGTGGGGTGAGGGAGGTGATGGGTAGTGTGGTGAGGGAGGTGATGGGTAGTGTGGAGGTGATGGGTAGTGGGGTGAGGGAGGTGATGGGTAGTGGGGTGAGGGAGGTGATGGGTAGTGTGGAGGTGATGGGTAGTGGGGTGAGGGAGGTGATGGGTAGTGTGGTGAGGGAGGTGATGGGTAGTGTGGAGGTGATGGGTAGTGGGGTGAGGGAGGTGATGGGTAGTGGGGTGAGGGAGGTGATGGGTAGTGTGGAGGTGATGGGTAGTGGGGTGAGGGAGGTGATGGGTAGTGGGGTGAGGGAGGTGATGGGTAGTGGGGTGAGGGAGGTGATGGGTAGTGGGGTGAGGGAGGTGATGGGTAGTGTGGTGAGGGAGGTGATGGGTAGTGTGGAGGTGATGGGTAGTGGGGTGAGGGAGGTGATGGGTAGTGGGGTGAGGGAGGTGATGGGTAGTGGGGTGAGGGAGGTGATGGGTAGTGGGGTGAGGGAGGTGATGGGTAGTGTGGTGAGGGAAGTGATGGGTAGTGGGGTGAGGGAGGTGATGGGTAGTGGGGTGAGGGAGGTGATGGGTAGTGGGGTGAGGGAGGTGATGGGTAGTGGGGTGAGGGAGGTGATGGGTAGTGTGGTGAGGGAAGTGATGGGTAGTGGGGTGAGGGAGGTGATGGGTAGTGGGGTGAGGGAGGTGATGGGTAGTGGGGTGAGGGAGGTGATGGGTAGTGGGGTGAGGGAGGTGATGGGTAGTGGGGTGAGGGAGGTGATGGGTAGTGGGGTGAGGGAGGTGATGGGTAGTGGGGTGAGGGAGGTGATGGGTAGTGGGGTGAGGGAGGTGATGGGTAGTGGGGTGAGGGAGGTGATGGGAAGTGGGGTGAGGGAGGTGATGGGTAGTGGGGTGAGGGAGGTGATGGGTAGTGGGGTGAGGGAGGTGATGGGTAGTGGGGTGAGGGAGGTGATGGGTAGTGGGGTGAGGGAGGTGATGGGTAGTGGGGTGAGGGAGGTGATGGGTAGTGGGGTGAGGGAGGTGATGGGTAGTGGGGTGAGGGAGGTGATGGGTAGTGGGGTGAGGGAGGTGATGGGTAGTGGGGGTGATGGGTGGTAGAGGTGAGGGTTGTTGTTGTTGTTGTTTAAGATTCGCTACCTGGAAGAAAAAGTTGCAGGTAGCACGGGCTATGGCGAGCCCGTAATTCTTGAGGTGAGGGAGGAGAAAGATTGCCATTGCTGCCACTCTTGCCATAACTTCAACACATAGGTTTACCAATGTGTGTCGCCACCAAAATGATGCACTGAATGTTAGTCACTTTATGCCTGCAAATGATTTACAAAAGTGCTGTATCTAAAGTGTGATTTACACTGCTGCTCACCTGCCAGAACTGTAACAATCCGTGTAAACTGTTACTAATAATGCCTCTATATCTAATTCCACGTCGCCAAAGTTTTGAATTCTCAGGAATTTTGGTCCATGCTCTTATTTGAACCTGTCCTTCTGTTTAGACGGTAAATATTGTGACGGTCGTCAATTGTCACGAATTCGTACGTATTTGGCTTTTAGACAGTAGTATACTGACTAGTATTTTTTTTTCTAAATAAATGAAGATAAAAAACCAAGTTTAATATCCCTAGGCGTAGCATTACACTCATATTTCCTCATAAATAAAACACACACGGCATTTTCTTTTTCATCGACTAATAAAATATAAGTTTTTATTATAAATAAAGCTCTATGTTAATACTTCAATATGCTTTTATCATAATTCAAGTATTAATCCTGATGGTTAGGGAGCCGGTGGCTGAGCGGACAGAACACTGGATGCCTGATCCTGTGGTCCCGGGATCGATACCGGACGCCGGGGAGAAACAATAGGCAGAGTTTCTTTCACCTTGATGCCCCCCTGTTACCTAGCAGTAAATTAGTTACCTGGGAGTTAGTCAGCTGTCACGGGCTGCTTCCTGGGGGTGGAGGCCTGGTTGAAAACCGGGCCGCGGGGACACTAAAGCCCCGAAATCACCTCAAGATAACCTGATATATTTTAATACTGAAGGTGAACGCCATGCTTGGATATCTACCTGCGATGCGTTGAAGTTCCCGACGTTCCTATAGCGCTATCTTGAGATCTTGAGATGATTTCGGGGTTTTTAGTGTTCCCGCGGCCCAGTCCTCGACCAGGCCTCCACCCCCAGGAAGCAGCCCGTGACAGCTGACTAACTCCCAGGTACCTAATTTACTGCTAGGTAACAGGGGCATCAAGGTGAAAGAAACTCTGCCCATTGTTTCTTGCCGGCGGCCGGGATCGACCCCAGGACCACAGGATCACAAGCCCAGCGTGCTGTCCGCTCGGCCGACCGGCTCGCGCTGGGTGGTGCTAACGGATAGGTGGGGCTTGGTGGGTCTCCAGTGGCTGGTGAGGGGGGGATAGGTCATTGGGGTGATAGGATGGGGGGGTGTGGGATGAGTTGGATTACTTGGGTGATGGATGATCGTGGTTGAGGTCACTGGGAATGATGGGTGAGAGTTGGTGTGGTTGACAGTTTGGCGAGTTGATGGATAAATGTTGTGGAGGAGATGGATGAGTTGGTGAGTTACGTGACGGTGGGTGAGTAAGGCTACACTCTGACTGCTTGAGGCTTCAAGAAGACCTAGACAAACTGAAGGAATGGTCGAACAAATGGTTGTTAGAGTTTAACCCAAGCAAATGTAATGTAATGAAGATAGGTGTAGGGAGCAGGAGGCCAGTTACAAGGTATCATTTGGGAGATGATAGCTAATTGGATAGGTAAAATTACCTCATTACCTTCATTACGGGTCTCTATAACCCCTGTTTCCGTCCCCTCTCTATCCTTCGCTTCTGTTAGAATGCCGACTACATCCTCAAATATAAACCCCTAACCCCATCCTTTTCTACCATAGATCATCCCCACTTGTACAACCCCAAACCCCTCGACTAGGAGGCCTGGTCGAGAACCGGGCCGATGGGACGTTGAGCCCAGAAATCATCGCAAAGTATGACCTCCCATTCACCGCCGTCAGTCTTACAGTACTCCACCCGTCCTTACCTCTCTCATCTCCCGGTAAGATGTGGTCATGGAGGAAGCTGGGGATGCTCTTAAGATGATATGGACCATTGGGTATAATTTTAATGGCCAGTTATCATCCGGTTACTGTCCAAGGTCCCATAAATTGACTGCACGTTATCCTTGCGATCTCCACCAATTGTCTGTTGACCGACTATCCATTTCCTTTTCCAGTGACCATTCCATTCCCCTGTTCCCCACTCCTCCCTTCATTTTCCTACCCCTCCCCCCTCCATCCTTTATTTCGTCTCCCACTCCCTCTCCCTCCGTCTCCCTTCCCTCCCCCCCCCCTCTCTCCCCAGGACCACGTGTTATTACCCAAGCAGAAAATTAGGAGCTTGACTAATTTTCGGTATAACTGTTTCTAAATTAACTTGTGTCCGGCGGTCAGCCACGGCAGGCGAGGCTTGAGTGTCTCTCTCTCTCTCTCTCTCTCTCTCTCTCTCTCTCTCTCTCTCTCTCTCTCTCTCTCTCTCTCTCTCTCTCTCTCTCTCTCTCTCTCTCTCTCTCTCTCTCTCTCTCTCTCTCTCTCTCTCTCTCTCTCTCTCTCTCTCTCTCTCTCTCTCTCTCTCTCTCTCTCTCTCTCTCTCTCTCTCTCTCTCTCTCTCTCTCTCTCTCTCTCTCTCTCTCTCTCTCTCTCTCTCTCTCTCTCTCTCTCTCTCTCTCTCTCTCTCTCTCTCTCTCTCTCTCTCTCTCTCTCTCTCTCTCTCTCTCTCTCTCTCTCTCTCTCTCTCTCTCTCTCTCTCTCTCTCTCTCTCTCTCTCTCTCTCTCTCTCTCTCTCTCTCTCTCTCTCTCTCTCTCTCTCTCTCTCTCTCTCTCTCTCTCTCTCTCTCTCTCTCTCTCTCTCTCTCTCTCTCTCTCTCTCTCTCTCTCTCTCTCTCTCTCTCTCTCTCTCTCTCTCTCTCTCTCTCTCTCTCTCTCTCTCTCTCTCTCTCTCTCTCTCTCTCTCTCTCTCTCTCTCTCTCTCTCTCTCTCTCTCTCTCTCTCTCTCTCTCTCTCTCTCTCTCTCTCTCTCTCTCTCTCTCTCTCTCTCTCTCTCTCCTTACCCACCATCTGCGTAAAGTATTGCCACTGAATATTGTATGTTAGGAATGTATAAACTTGTGTAGTGAGGTGTATTTTAGGTTGTATCTATACTTTTGTGTGTTATTTTGGGTTATCTTGAGGTTATCTTGAGATGATTTCGGGGCTTTTTAGTGTCCCCGCGGCCCGGTCCTCGACCAGGCCTCCACCCCCAGGAAGCAGCCCGTGACAGCTGACTAACACCCAGGTACCTATTTTACTGCTAGGTAACAGGGGCATAGGGTGAACGAACCCAGGACCACTGGATCACAAGTCCAGCGTGCTGTCCGCTCGGCCGACCGCCTCCCTTCAGACTGGGTCAGACAAGATGGCGCCTGGTTTAGCTCTGACGTCATATCCGTCGACGCAGCTTTAGGGGTCACGTGACCGAACCAATGCGTCAGCGAAAGGAGACAAACTATCAGGACAAAGTGCCAAGCCGTTACGATTATGTAGCACTTGGAAGGGATCAGGATACGGATTTGGGAGGAAGGAATAGTGGCCAAACCGTTCGGTTGGTCGGGGATTGAACGCCGACCTGCATGAAGCGAGTCCGTCGCTCTACTGTTTAGGGGCCAGATTCACGAAGCTGTTACGCAAGTATTTACGAACGTATACATCTTTCCTCAATCTTTAACGGCTTTGGTTACATTTATTAAACAGTTTACAAGCATGAAAACTTGCCTATCAACTGTAGTTATTGTTATAAACAGCCTCCTGGTGCTTCGGAGCTCATTAACTGTTTAATAATTGTAAACACAGCCGCCAAAGATTGAGAAAAGATGGACAGGTTCGTAAGTGCTGGCGTAACTGCTTCGTGAATCTGGCCCCGGTTCTAACTGCTCGTGATTGGACCTGGCCAAGTTACTTGCTTGTTAGACGTCAAGCAGTGAGGGAGCTCGACCTCACCTCAGATTTATCTTGTCAAGCTTTGCTTTATATGTTTGGAAGCGGGGGGTTCCAGGCT
Organism: Procambarus clarkii; assembly: GCF_040958095.1. NCBI lineage: Eukaryota > Metazoa > Arthropoda > Malacostraca > Decapoda > Cambaridae > Procambarus > Procambarus clarkii. The sequence goes on along the minus strand of NC_091241.1, from coordinate 11,771,027 downwards.
GGTGCTGAACACTGGGGTTCCAGGCTGGTGCTGAACACTGGGGTTCCAGGCTGGTGCTGAACACTGGGGTTCCAGGCTGGTGCTGAACACTGGGGTTCCAGGCTGGTGCTGAACACTGGGGTTCCAGGCTGGTGCTGAACACTGGGGTTCCAGGCTGGTGCTGAACACTGGGGTTCCAGGCTGGTGCTGAACACTGGGGTTCCAGGCTGGTGCTGAACACTGGGGTTCCAGGCTGGTGCTGAACACTGGGGTTCCAGGCTGGTGCTGAACACTGGGGTTCCAGGCTGGTGCTGAACACTGGGGTTCCAGGCTGGTGCTGAACACTGGGGTTCCAGGCTGGTGCTGAACACTGGGGTTCCAGGCTGGTGCTGAACACTGGGGTTCCAGGCTGGTGCTGAACACTGGGGTTCCAGGCTGGTGCTGAACACTGGGGTTCCAGGCTGGTGCTGAACACTGGGGTTCCAGGCTGGTGCTGAACACTGGGGTTCCAGGCTGGTGCTGAACACTGGGGTTCCAGGCTGGTGCTGAACACTGGGGTTCCAGGCTGGTGCTGAACACTGGGGTTCCAGGCTGGTGCTGAACACTGGGGTTCCAGGCTGGTGCTGAACACTGGGGTTCCAGGCTGGTGCTGAACACTGGGGTTCCAGGCTGGTGCTGAACACTGGGGTTCCAGGCTGGTGCTGAACACTGGGGTTCCAGGCTGGTGCTGAACACTGGGGTTCCAGGCTGGTGCTGAACACTGGGGTTCCAGGCTGGTGCTGAACACTGGGGTTCCAGGCTGGTGCTGAACACTGGGGTTCCAGGCTGGTGCTGAACACTGTGGTGACGTGTTGTATAAAGCAGCGTTGGTTACATCCCTTAGCCTTACTATTATCCTAATGCTTCTATTTCGTTTCCACTCTGAACGGTGCAAGAGCAAAAGTCTTCCTGTTCTATGGAGACTAAAAATATTCCGTCCAAAGGTTCGTTATAAAGACCCTTTATGTTATGCGACGGCGATGCATACTCAAATACTGGTCTCACATACGTACACCGTTCACAATACCTCCATGTTCATTCCCTCTTCGGCTCCTGGTGAACTATGCCTCGATAACTATCTCACCTCATGCTACTATCCGTTGGTATAACTACCCCTCTCACACATTACTATCCCTGACACTATCTGCATCCCCGTCCCCCCGCCCTGCCGAGCCTGGGACACCAGAAGGACAGACATACCTGTGGTGGTCTTGTGGTGGGCGGTGTCCACCTCTCACCTGAGAGGTGGACACCTACCTGGACCTTCCTGTCCCACCTGCAGTGGCCCCTAACTTTGGTAGACGGAGGCCGCCGCTGATGTTATCGTGCCACGCTCATATGGCTACTCTGTGGAATGTATGGGTAGTTTGGTTTGACTAGAGGTAGTCTTGAGGCGTCTGGGGGTAGTCTGGGGGTGTCTACGGGTAGTCTTGAGGCGTCTGTGGGTAGTCTGAGACGTCTATGGGTAGTCTGAGACGTCTGCGGGTAGTCTTGAGGCGTCTATGGGTAGTTTGAGACGTCTACGGGTAGTCTGAGACGTCTACGGGTAGTCTGAGACGTCTGCGGGTAGTCTTGAGGCGTCTATGGGTAGTCTGAGACGTCTACGGTAGTCTGAGACGTCTACGGGTAGTCCGAGACGTCTACGGGTAGTCCGAGACGTCTACGGGTAGTCTGAGACGTCTACGGGTAGTCTTGAGACGTCTGCGGGTAGTCTTGAGGCGTCTATGGGTAGTCAGACGTCTACGGGTAGTCTGAGACGTCTAGTGGTAGTCTGAGACGTCTATGGGTAGTCTGAGACGTCTACGGGTAGTCTGAGACGTCTATGGGTAGTCTTGAGGCGTCTAGTGGTCGTCTCTGGTCGCCAGTCCTTCACCTATTCAGGGCGCGGCCGTTAATAAAAGGTGGACAACATGACTTCCAACACACGCAAGGAAAGTCACCTTATCTCTGGCCACCTGGCTGACCACCTGGCTGACGAGAGAGAGAGAGAGAGAGAGAGAGAGAGAGAGAGAGAGAGAGAGAGAGAGAGAGAGAGAGTGTGTGTGTGTGTGTGTGTGTGTGTGTGTGTGTGTGTGTGTGTGTGTGTGTGTGTGTGTGTTTGTGCAAACTCCTCATGAAACCTTTCTGGCGCTCGAGGAAAGAGTTAAAGTCTCAGTTGGTGCCCAGTTAGGTACTCCTGATATCCATCCTTACTGTGACCACCCGCCGTATATTCAGATGGACAACAGTCGTATTTTTGAGACCCGAGTTCAAATCTCCATTGATCCAAGTGATTGAAAAGTACATATAACGTAATACAGAGTAGTGTGTACCCGAGTACAGACATTCTTCAGGTGAAACACCGGCTATAAGACAAGTGGGAAATTACAGCCTGTCTCAGCTGATGGAGCGAGGACCAGCTTTCTCCAAGATAAACTGTACCATCTTATAGGCACGGTACTAGCAGAGATAGTACCAGGAGTACTAGCAGAGATAGTACCAGAAGTACTGGCAGAATAGTACCAGTAGTACTAGCAGCCATTCCCACAGGTAGCGGAAATTGGTAGCAGCATACTGCGGAAGGAGAGGGTATGAGGTAATTATTTCCTTGTGCTGGAGACTTAAGAGTACTTGACCTCCGGGTTAAAATAGTGGTATCTGGGGTGGTTGGGGGAGCGAGAGATACATTATGGGTAACACCGGCTGGTGTGTGTGTGTGTGTGTGTGTGTGTGTGTGTGTGTGTGTGTGTGTGTGTGTGTGTGTGGGGGGGGGGGGGGGGGTGTACTGGGGTAATGATCCCCACCACAAGGGTAACCTACATATTTACCTCACTGTCTGATCAAAACTGATAATATATATAAATTATGTGGTTGATTATATATTGTTGGTTGTGTTCCACCTGGTGCTCGCGCACACACACACACACACTGTGTGTGTGAAAGAGTGTGCAGAGGCACTTTGATTGCCACTCTCCATAGTGTATAGTAGGTCACTGGAGACGGGAGACCTACCAGAAATTTGGAAGACGGCGAATGTGGTCCCAATATACAAAAAGGGTGACAGACAAGAGGCACTGAACTACAGGCCAGTGTCCTTAAGTTGTATACCATGCAAGGTGATGGAGAAGATCGTGAGAAAAAACCTGGTAACACATCTGGAGAGAAGAGACTTCGTGACAAATCGCCAACATGGGTTCAGGTAGGGTAAATCTTGCCTTACAGGCTTAATAGAATTCTACGACCTGGTGACAAAGATTAAGCAAGAAAGAGAAGGCTGGGCGGACTGCATTTTTATGGACTGTCGGAAAGTCTTTGACACTGTACCCCATAAGAGGCTGGTACATAAGCTGGAGAGTCAGGCAGGTGTAGCTGGTAAGGTGCTCCAGTGGATAAGGGAAGTACCTAAGCAATAAGAAGCAGAGTTACAGTGAGGGGTGAGACCTCAGATTGGCGTGAAGTCACCAGTGGAGTCCCACAGGGCTCTGTATTCGGTCCCATCCTGTTTCTGGTATACGTAAACGATCTCCCGGAGGGTATAGACTCATTCCTCTCAATGTTTGCGGACTATACCAAAATTATGAGAAGGATGAAGACAGAGGAAGGACTGCTTGAGGCTTTAAGAAGACCTAGACAATCTGAAGGAATGGTCGAACAAATTGTTGTTAGAGTTTAACCCAAGCAAATGTATTGTAATGAAGATAGGTGTAGGGAGCAGGAGGCCAGATACAAGGTATCACTTGGGAGATGAAATACTTCAAGAGTCAGAGAGAGAGAGAGAGACCTGGGGGTTGATATCACGCCAGACCTGTCCCCTGAAGCTCATATGAAGAGGATAACATCAGCAGCATATGCCAGGCTGGCCAACATAAGAACGGCCTTTAGAAACTTGTGTAAGGAATCTTTCAGAACTTTGTATACCACATATGTCAGACCAATCCTGGAGTATGCAGCCCCAGCATGGAGTCCATATCTAGTCAAGCATAAGGCTAAACTGGAAAAGGTTCAAAGGTTTGCCACCAGACTAGTACCCGAGCTGAGAGGTATGAGCTACGAGGAGAGACTACGGGAATTAAACCTCACGTCGCTAGAAGACAGAAGAGTTAGGAGGGACATGATCACCATGTACAAGATTCTCAGAGGAATTAACAGGGTAGATAAAGACAGGCTATTTAACACAAGGGGCACACGCACAAGGGGACACAGGTGGAAACTGAGCGCCCAAATGAGCCACAGAGATATTAGAAAGAACTTTTTTAGTGTCAGAGTGGTTGACAAATGGAATGCATTAGGAAGTGATGTGGTGGAGGCTGACTCCATACACAGTTTCAAGTGTAGATATGACTAGAGCCCAGTAGGCTCAGGAACCTGTACACCAGTTGATTGACAGTTGACAGGCGGGACCAAAAGAGCCAGAGCTCAACCCCCGCATGCACAAATAGGTGAGTATACACACACACACACACACACACACACACACACACACACACACACACACACACACACACACACACACACACACACACACACACACACCGGAAATACTAGGGGTCCTGAACTAGTTACTACAAGCGTTGTGAAGAAAACTTAAAGTCAAACAGGCAATGTAAATTGTCCTCAATGAGCTTAGACGTCTCCAGACCTGATATTTGCTCCCAGCTTATCAGCAGCGCCCATCGCGGTGGGGGGGGGAGAGATAATGGGGTGAAGGGGGGAGATAATGGGGGCTGCAGTAGCTAGTGGGTTGAGGATGGGGGGGGGGGGGGAAGGAACAAGCTGAAACAAAGGGTAGAGAAAAAAAAAAGGTCAGGTAATTTATATTATTTTTTTTCACTCTTAAAAATTTATCGAAAATACATCAATTTGTTCACACAAAATCTGTGTTTTTTTTACTATTCTTTATTTAGTAATTTGGTTTATTTAATTGATGGGAATCGAATAGAGTGATGAACTGGATCGGGGGCGAGAGGGAGGGGGGGGGGGGGGGGGGGAAGAGTGCAGTGCACTGTAAGATCAGCAAGTCATACACAATACCATCTGGTGTATGACACTCTGGTCTTGTGTATGACCAGCAAGTCATACACAAGATGATCTTCAAGGCTAGTGTTCTCTCTGTTGACACCGTGTATATCGTCAGCTGAGGACTGGCAACCTCGACCCATCCTCTTAACTAACACGCCTCAAATTGTACGTTGAAACGTACAAATTGAGACGTATTACAAATGCACAACCAAAAGCACTATTACACCCCCAACGGACAGATTATAGAACACTATGAAGAGTATCGGCTCACAGATATCCACGTTTTTCTATGTATGGGTTGAGTTAGGTGGGTGGCTTGGGTTGGGTTAGGTGGGTTAGGTGGGTGGCTTGGGTTGGGTTAGGTTGGGTTAGGTGGGTGGCTTGGGTTGGGTTAGGTTGGGTTATGTGGGTGGCTTGGGTTGGGTTAGGTTGGGTTAGGTGGGTGGCTTGGGTTGGGTTCATTAATAAGTTTCAAGAGCCAATTAACGAGCCAGGGGACCAACACAGCTGACCACTGTAAATAGTAACGAAAAGTAACGTTTTCAGGTGGGGCCGTTAACGAATAACGTCACACATCCAACTTCTACACATCGCCTATCAGTATTTTTGTAATTCAAAACGAATCACGAAAAAAAAAATCAATGCGTGTAATTCAAAAACGTCATTCGGACATGTTTGTAGTTATATAATTGAGTTGGTTTACATAAAATTACAGTACATAATAGGGCCGCGTCTTCTGACATCAACAAAAAATATCCGCTAATGTCGGGAATATGGAAATCAGTTTAGACCAGCGATGTCTCTCTCTTGTTACTGGCCGGCGGGGCGCCCGGCCCAGGCGGCGCCCCTGTCGTCCTCCCGCGCGAGGAACACCCCCCCCCCCCGCAACAGTCACCAAAGTAGTGAGAACAAATATATGATTAAGGAATAAAGGCAGGAGACGCCAACCAAGAACTCCCTCCACCAAAAAAAGAAACACAGAGAGAAACGAAAAAGAAAACTGGCTGGTGGAGTGTGAGGTCACTTCGCTGCTATCCACAAGGGTACCACAGGGTCGAAATCC
>NC_091241.1:11739401-11764448 GCF_040958095.1 Procambarus clarkii | reverse complement strand
GTGAGTGAGTGAGTGAGTGAGTGAGTGAGTGAGTGAGTGAGTGAGTGAGTGAGTGAGTGAGCGAGTGAGTGAGTGAGCGAGTGAGTGAGTGAGTGAGTGAGTGAGTGAGTGAGTGAGTGAGTGAGTGAGTGAGTGAGCGAGCGAGCGAGCGAGTGAGTGAGTGAGTGAGTGAGTGAGTGAGTGAGTGAGTGAGTGAGTGAGTGAGTAAGTGAGTGAGTGAGTGAGTGAGTGGGTGAGTGAGTAAGTGAGTGAGTGAGTGGGTGAGTGAGTGAGTAAGTGAGTGAGTGAGTGAGTGGGTGAGTGAGTGAGCGAGTGAGTGAGTGAGTGAGTGAGTGAGTGTGTGAGAGGGGGAGGGAAGGTGTCAGGTGGGTCGTAATTAAGTTACTAATTCTCACTGTCATTTGTTTCACCTAAATTAATTACAGTGTTTATGTGTGTGTGTGTGTGTGTGTGTGTGTGTGTATGTGTGTGTGTGTGTGTGTGTGTGTGTGTGTGTGTGTGTGTGTGTGTGTGTGTGTGTGTGTGTGTGTGTGTACTCACCTGTTTGTCCATACAGGATCGAACTTTAGATCTTGGACCCCGCTTTCTATCCCTATTATATCTACTTTTAAAATTATAAATGGAGTTTTCTTCCACAACCTGCTCCGATAGTTCATTTAATTTTTCCCCACAACTCTTACCTTAAATGAAAACTTCCTACATCTCTACGCTGTAAGGCACATCTCCTGTGCCAGGTGCGCTGCCTCTTTTAATAACCACGGTGATACGTTATCGGGGTCCAACTGCTTTCTAGTTTCTTCCAGTGATGTTAGTTCTTTCATTACCTCCTCTGCTGTCGCCTCTATACCTGACATTCTCTCAGCTAGGAGTCATCTGCTCTTCTAACCTCAGGGTATAGTCTCCTGTTAGTTCCCTTCTCCTCCTCTTGTAACCGTGGGAGCTGCTCAGGCTCGGTTGTGACCACTCCGTGGAGATTGGCGGCGGGGTGGTGCGGGGAGGAACCTTTAGTATACAAGAGAGAGAGATTATGGATTACGGAGTATTGCTCTCACTAATTTACAAGCTTATGTCTTTGGATTTTCGGGTCTGTGGAGTTACAGGTCTACAAGGTGACCGAACCACGGAGTTACAGGTCTACAAGGTGACCGAACCACGGAGTTACAGGTCTACAAGGTGACCGAACCACGGAGTTTCAGGTCTACAAGGTGACCGAACCACGGAGTTACAGGTCTACAAAGTGACCGAACCACGGAGTTACAGGTCTACAAAGTGACCGAACCACGGAGTTACAGGTCTACAAGGTGACCGAATCACGGAGTTTCAGGTCTACAAGGTGACCGAACCACAGAGTTACAGGTCTACAAGGTGACCGAACCACGGAGTTACAGGTCTACAAGATGACCGAACCACAGAGTTTCAGGTCTATGGAATTACCGACCCAAAAGGTTATGGAACCACAGAGTTACAGGTCTAGAGTGGCCATAAGGAGTGATGTAGCAATGTGTGTTAAGAGCTCAATTGGGAGATTTTGGGAGGGGGGGGAGATGGGCGTAGGAGGGAAGAGGAGGAGGAGGAGGAGGAGGAGGAGATGGTAGAGGAGGGAGATGGGAAGGGAGAGAGAGGGGGAGATGGGAAGGGAGAGAGAGGGGGGAGATGGGAAGGGAGAGAGAGGGGGGAGATGGGAAGGGAGAGAGAGGAGGTAGGTGCGGGTCGGAGCGAGGTAGGGGACCACGGGAGTGTGACACCTGAGGGTTGACAAGACCCAGATATCGTGACGAACATCGTGTCGGCCGCCGCCTCCTGAGGCCCCAGCGTCCTACCCGTCAGGACCCCGGCGGGGAGTCCTCCAAGTGCGTCCCAGCAGGAGGCCTGGGGGGGCCCCAAGATGGCCTCCTCTGCCCTCAGTCTTCACTTATTTCAACTTTCCAAGAATTTTTCTTCAATTGGGGGAGATTTGAAGGTGCTTTTTTAAGGGAGAGTTGAGATAGTGTATATACACCTAGTTGTATTCACCTAGTTGTATTCACCTAGTTGTATTCACCTAGTTGTATTCACCTAGTTGTATTTACCTAGTTGTATCCACCTAGTTGTATTTACCTAGTTGTATTCACCCAGTTGTTTTCACCTAGTTGTATTCACCTAGTTGTTTTCACCTAGTTGTATTCACCTAGCAGTAAATTGGTACCTGGGTGTTAGTCAGCTGTCACGGGGTGCTTCCTGGAGGTGGAGGCCTGGTCGAGGACCGGGCCGTGGGGACACTAAAGCCCCGAAATCATCTCAAGATAACCTAGTTGTTCTTGCGGGGTTTGAGCTCTGCTCTTTCGGCCCGCCTCTCAACTGTCAATCAATCAACTGTAACTAACTACTATTTATTTTTTCATCCCCCCCCCCCACGAAGTAGCTCCATAACAGCTGTCTAACTCCCAGGTACCTATTTACTGCTAGGTAACAGGGGCGTCAGGGTGAAAGAGACTTTGTCCATTTGTTTCTGCCTGGGAATCGAACCCGGGCCACAGAATTACGAGTCCTGCGCGCTGTCCGCTCAGCTACCAGACCCCCCTGTATGGGGAGGGGGAGGGATGAAGTTGGGGAGGCTAGGGGAAAGTGGGGGGGGGGGTTGGATGTAGGGTAAGAGGTTGTGTTAAGGGGGAGGGGTTGAGGTTAAGGGTGCGTATGAGGGGGTTAGGGGAGGGGTTTGAGGTCAGGGTAGGGGGTTAAGGGTAGGGAGGGGGGGAGAGGGACATATCGCAGGTGAGTGGAACAGTCCGCTAGTCAGTGGGAAAGACACAGGGGACCTGCTGACAAAGCTGCTGCGGCTGACACACACACAGAGGAGAGAATGACTGACACCGCTGACGGAAGCTGACAGCGGCCTGACGCACCACGAGTGGTTCCCGGACCTCCATCAATGGCTCAGAATTATGCCACTAAGAGGATCAATGTGCGGATGAGGGGATTAATTTGGGAATGGAGGGGGGGGGGGGGGGGGAGGGGATTATGGGGCGGGAAGGGGGGGGGGAGATGATGACCGGTACATGGGGAGAGACACATAACTGAGGACACATACCCATTGAGGGTTGGACTCATACCCACTGAGGGTTGGACACATACCCATTGAGGGTTGGACACATACCCACTGAGGGTTGGACACATACCCACTGAGGGTTGGACACATACCCACTGAGGGTTGGACACATACCCATTGAGGGTTGGACACATACCCACTGAGGGTTGGACACATACCCACTGAGGGTTGGACACATACCCATTGAGGGTTGGACACATACCCATTGAGGGTTGGACACATACCCACTGAGGGTTGGACACATACCCACTGAGGGTTGGACACATACCCACTGAGGGTTGGACACATACCCATTGAAGACGACTTTGAAAACAGGGAATAGGAGATGGAATGAAATATGTGTCTCCTCGACTCCCTCTCCCCCCTCATCTAACCCCCACCCCTTCCCCTAACCCCCCACCCCCTCCCCTAACCCCCCACCCCCTCCCCTAACCCCCCACCCCCTCCCCTAAAACCCCCAACCGTCCCTACCACCTTGTCCACCCCTGATCAACATCGGAGAGGTCCCTCATAATGCGATTACGTACACGCAGTCGAATTTGTCAGGGGATTATGTGGCCACCTTCCCTGTACGCGCCGGGGACCGTGAGTGAGTGAGTGAGTGAGTGAGTGAGTGAGTGAGTGAGTGAGTGAGTGAGTGAGTGAGTGAGTGAGCGAGTGAGCGAGTGAGTGAGTGAGTGAGTGAGTGAGTGAGTGAGTGAGTGAGTGAGTGAGTGAGTGAGTGAGTGAGTGAGTGAGTGAGTGAGCGAGTGAGTGAGTGAGTGAGTGAGTGAGTGAGTGAGTGAGTGAGTGAGTGAGTGAGTGAGTGAGTGAGTGAGCGAGTGAGTGAGTGAGTGAGCGAGTGAGTGAGTGAGTGAGTGAGTGAGTGAGTGAGTGAGTGAGTAACCGATTAGCGGGCTGTTTTCCCTGGAACACCAGTAGGGTAAGGCTTACCTTGAGCTATGGGAAAGGGAAAGCTCTCAGCCTGCTAACAGGAGTCACAAGCCGTCTGCTCCTGTACCCCTCCTGTCATACAAACAATTAGAGAGGCAGACAGATACATAGACAGAAAGACAGACAGAGACGGACGATGACGACTAGAGTAAATAATGGACTAAGAGCCGATGGTCAGGAATAGAGATTATTTAAATAAATTATACAAAGGTCTGAATATCATTCCCGTCAGGAATACAGGAATGATACAGGGAGAGACGGGGATGGTGACGGTGGTGACTGTGATGGTGGACAGTGAAGGTGATGGTGAACGTTGATGGCGAGAGTGAGATGATGATGATTGTGAAAAGAGATTTCAATGAGTTAAAAGCACAAATCTTCGAGCTTTGACATTATGTAATATCATCTACCACCATCACCACCATCCACCACCACCATCCATCACCACCATCACCATCATCCACCATCACCATCATCCACCACCATCATCACTTAGTTTGATGAAAGGGAGCAGTAGAACAAGATAAGTACACTTACATCGCATCAGGCTTGGATACCCATGTGCATGGGAAATAGGCTTACAGGTTCCGGAAGATGAGAGGAAATGTCAACACTGTGGAGCCACAACAGACCACTGGAACATTATCTAACACAGTGCACAGTTACAGCCACAACAGACCACTGGAACATCATCTAACACAGTGCACAGTTACAGCCACAACAGACCACTGGAACATTATCTAACACAGTGCACAGTTACAGCCACAACAGACCACTGGAACATCATCTAACACAGTGCACAGTTACAGCCACAACAGACCACTGGAACATTATCTAACACAGTGCACAGTTACAGCCACAACAGACCACTGGAACATCATCTAACACAGTGCACATTTACAGCCACAACAGACCACTGGAACATTATCTAACACAGTGCACAGTTACAGCCACAACAGACCACTGGAACATCATGTAACACAGTGCACAGTTACAGCCACAACAGACCACTGGAACATTATCTAACACAGTGCACAGTTACAGCCACAACAGACCACTGGAACATCATCTAACACAGTGCACAGTTACAAACCCATTAAGATTTCAACTTAGACTCAGCATAGCAGAAGAAGTTGTCAAAGACATGGGGCATAATCTTACTGAAGCGACCATACGAGTCATAAATACTCATACTCAACCTAAGTAAAAAAGAAATATAAGTAACACTTAGTGGGGCAGCCAGAGGCTTACGGCCCACACAGGAATATCCTGCAAAAAAAAAAATCCGTCACCACCACCACTATCCACCACCACCACCACTACCACTATCCGTCACCACCACCACCACCACTACCACTATCCGTCACCACCACCACTATCCACCACCACCACCACTACCACTATCCGTCACCACCACTATCCACCACCACCACCACTACCACTATCCGTCACCACCACTGTATGTGTACTGGTCACAACACTACATATCTATGTGTGTGTGTTGGAACACCAAGTGTCATTAGTGCTAACAACAAGCGCCAGTTTCTTGTATAATTACTAGTGCCATTTATAGGTATCTCTAACTGCCACTAGTCTCGAAATAGGCCTCGAGTTAATTAAGTCATGAACCCCAAGTGTGGTTCATAGTGTACAACTTTCCCTCCATAAAGCAATGAACCTCTTGGCCTCAAACATGTAAGTTCAAAAATGTCTAGAGTTGAGTGAAAGTCTTAAGTAAAATCCAGCAGTTTACTGGGGCGAACCTGTCTCCACAACACAGCTTATTTACACAATATTTACATAACCACAACCTAGCACATGTAATCACGTAAGTTAACACAAGGCACAAGTCACAGCAGATAGATGTTACTAAGTCAAGATAACGTAACAACATGGTTACACCAGACAACATAAGACTGGCAGCTAAGTTTTTTTTTTTTATTATTATTATTATTTTCTACCACAAACGTGGCCAGACATTTACAATGCTAACCAGCATATATACATTTTCTTCTGTCCTCCATGGACAGGGTTAGAGAAGTGTTAAATATATAGTTCAAGGGTTTATTGAACAGGCAGCTAAGTTGTGGACAAGGTGGGTTGTGATCACAACAAACATTTCAACACCCAATAACAACACAACGAAATACAACATTTAAGAACAACACACACGTGCACATCAGATAACATTTAAACACAAACAGGCATAATATAAACACTACAGTAGTGTATAGGCACAAGCAAAATTGTATTAGAGGTCAATTAACAATTACAGGTCTGACCTGAGCGTAGTAGTCTGATCAGGTAACTCATATCACATTGTCCTACAATCAGACAACTTAAATTGCGTTGATGATTGTCAGACAATCAGACGGCTTAAATCTGAAAGATGAACCTCATTCAGGTTATGGGGAAATGGGAGCTGAAATGGGCAGTGAATAAGGAGGTTGGTCTTTTATGGTGAAATGGGCAGATGATTTCTTATGGTGAAATGGGTAATAAATAGGCAATTGAGTCTATTGAAATGGGGGACAAATGGTCAGGAATGAGACCCGAAAGGGGTACAGGAATGAGGCACAGTTAAGCACGGAAATTAGCCAGGAATGAGGCACAAGTGGGCACAGAAATGGGCCAGGAATGAGGCACAGAAATGGGCCAAGAATGAGGCGCAGAAATGGCCCAGGAATAAGGCACAAGAGGGCATAGAAATGGGCCAGGAATGAGGCAAAGAAATGGCCCAGGAATGAGGCACAGAAATGGGCCAGGAATGAGGCACAAGTGGGCATAGAAATGGGCCAGGAATGAGGCACAAGTGGGCATAGAAATGGGCCAGAATGAGGCACAGAAATGGGCCAGGAATGAGGCACAAGTGGGCATAGAAATGGGCTAAGAATGAGGCACAAGTGGGCATAGAAATGGGCCAGGAATGAGGCACAGAAATGGGCCAAGAATGAGGCACAGAAATGGCCCAGGAATAAGGCACAAGTGGGCATAGAAATGGGCCAGAATGAGGCACAGAAATGGGCCAGGAATGAGGCACAAGTGGGCATAGAAATGGGCCAGGAATGAGGCACAGAAATGGGCCAAGAATGAGGCACAGAAATGGCCCAGGAATAAGGCACAAGTGGGCATAGAAATGGGCCAGAATGAGGCACAGAAATGGGCCAGGAATGAGGCACAAGTGGGCATAGAAATGGCCCAGGAATGAGGCACAGAAATGGGCCAGCAATGCATGGGTCGTTAACCCACTATTCTCTAACAATCATGTGTGCCATTTCTTTCTTGTGGACAATGTCTGAAGCCTTTTATGTTACATATTACTGTGTTATTGTCCTGACTTTGTTCACGTATTCTTGCCTTTGTTTTGTTCAGTCCCTGTCTTTGTTTTGTTCAGTTGTTCTCATGTTGTCTTTATCTATCATTGTTTCAGCCTTGGATTGTTCCCACTTGTTGTTCTTTCCATTTTCTAGTTATTCCCTCTGTGGTGTTCATATTGTAGTGTTCTTGTCGGTCTGTTGTGTTCCTATTGTGTTATTCATATTGTGTTGTTCTTGTCATAGCATTGTTCTTACCATTCCGTTGTTCTTACCATTCTGTTGTTCTTCCCATTCCGTTGTTCTTGCCATTCCGTTGTTCTTGCCATTCTGTTGTTCTTCCCATTCCGTTGTTCTTACCATTCCGTTTTTCCTTGGAATGCAGCGGCCAGGGTGTTAGGTCATGGATCATTGCTTCACCTGTTGGCTCTCCCTCATGTATCCATTAGTCTCTGCTCCTGTTCCCCCCCTCCGCTAGCCCCCCCCTCTCTCTCTCTCTCTGTGAGGGGTTGATAGTGTGGGTGTAGTGAGGTGTGGGGGGGAGGGGGGGGCGGCAGTTCGCCCCCGAGCAGTTTTCTTTACGAGCAAACTCGCTGATTACTGCCCCAGAATTAACGATGGCTAAAGTGAGGTTCAGTTACCTGAAGTTGCGTTCTCACCCACTCAAGTCCCCCCTCCCCCCCCCCCACACACACACACCCTCTCATCCACGCCCACTTCTCCACACCCACACGCCCACTACTCCACACCCACACGCCCACTACTCCACACCCACACGCCCACTTCTCCACACCCACACGCCCACTACTCCACACCCACACGCCCACTACTCCACACCCACACGCCCACTTCTCCACACCCACACGCCCACTACTCCACACCCACACGCCCACTACTCCACCCGCTCGTCGCCAGGACAGTCCCACTGTTCACAGTTCAATTAATGGAGCATCACTGGTTGCCTGTCTTCCATTTATTGGCTAATATATACAGCTAATAACTTATGAACACAAGTAATCTCTCTCTCTCTCTCTCTCTCTCTCTGTCTCTCTCTCTGTCTCTCTCTGTCTCTCTCTCTCTCTGTCTCTCTCTCTGTCTCTCTCTGTCTCTCTCTCTGTCTCTCTCTCTCTCTCTCTCTCTCTCTCTCTCTCTCTCTCTCTCTCTCTCTCTCTCTCTCTCTCTCTCTCTCTCTCTCTCTCTCTCCACCGGGCTCTTCCCTCCCGCACTTGAAGTTACCTTTGTATTGTAGGTCCTCATCTGCCTTACCTCTCCTCTCTCTCCCTCCCTTCCTCCCTTGCCTTCACCATCGGCCTCTTCCTCCTCTTCCCCTCTCCTCTTCTTATACCTCCTCTAGTTGTAACTCATACTTCAGCCCTGCCAGTCCACACACACACACACTCTGGGGGCCTCGCGGCTGAGTAGACAGCGCTCAGAATCAGGTAAGCTGGTACCAGGGAGTTAGACAGCTGCTACGGGCTGCTTCATGTGTGTGTGTGTGTGTGTGTGTGTGTTTGAGAGAAATATATGTAGTAGACATAATACAAAAAAAATAGATTAGTTAGAAATTGACGGGGTCCAAGAGCTAATAGCTCGATTCTGTAGACACAAAACAGTAAATACACACACACGCGCGCGTGCGCGCACACACAAAGATGGACGAGGACGTTTTAGAAATGTAATTCCTGCTATAAAAATTCTCATTTACACTACTATAATGACTCCCATTTACTAAAGGAAAACCATTAACCGGATCAACCAGACTATGATGATTAAATGCGCCTTGAGGCTACGAAGAGGAACAGCCTGAGAGACCCGACAATCACCAGGGAAGGCAGACCTCAAGTCAAACTATCACCAGTGAAAAGCCGAGCAAACCATTGACCAGAGTGAAGGAGTAGAAGCACTCTAGAAACTCTCAACAGGTAATCACCGGGTAGTACCCCTGAACACACACATACACACACACACACACACACACACACACACACACACACACACACACACACACACACACACACACACACACACACACACACACACACACACATTTCCAAGCGTACGAAAGGAATCCAATAACCCTTGCGCCTTAATCTAGATGAATTCTAGCGTTAAATACAAAGTCCTAGGAGTTTAAGTGGTGCAGTCAGACGTATCAGGAGCTGGGCTTCAAAGTCCTCTCTGCCAGTGCACAAGTGCAGACAAAATTGCAGTCTATATATATGCAAATTTCTCCCAGGCGGGGATGACCTTCTGCACTGTCTCCAAGCCTCTTGACCTGTCTGTTGCATTGTTGCTGTGTCTGCTGTTGCAATGGGGCAGTATTGCAACCTTTTAGGGATATTAACGGGGGAGGGGGTAGTGAGGTGGGAGGAGTAAGGAGTATTGGGAGTAGTGAGGAGTCTGGTCAGTTTGAAAGGGAATGTTTGAAGAGAAGTTGAGGGAGAGGAGAGGAGAGAGAGAGAGAGAGAGAGAGAGAGAGAGAGAGAGAGAGAGAGAGAGAGAGAGAGAGAGAGAGAGAGAGAGAGAGAGAGAGAGAGGAGAGAGAGAGAGAGAGAGAGAGAGAGAGAGTAGGAAGTAGAAGAATAGGGTAGAAAATAGACGTAGAAGTAGCTGAAAGGTAGAAAGGGCTGCCACCATCCATTCTCGTTCATTACATAAAAGACAAGAACTTGTCTGTACTCTTAAGTGTTTATCATATGTTACTTTAGCATGGATCAAATGTATTTGCTGTAAGCATGTACTCATACTCTTTAAGTCAGTGTATGTACTCTTTAAGTCACTTAAGTGCTCTACACTCTTGCTTGCTATATATCAGAAAATCCAAAGATCTAGGGAACACAAAGAGAATTTAAACAATAAATTCCTCAATTATATTTAACATGATAAGTATCATAATTCAGGCAATTTAACTTAATTGTTCACTATGTCCAGATTACTAAACACTCTGGGCCACCACACAAGATATCGAGACCATTGCGGGTGTCTGCAATGATAACCACACAACACCTTAAGTTTGGAAAACACGAAATAAGTCGCCTAAGTTTCAAACTTACCAAGAACTGAGGCTAAGTTTAACAGAGAGGAGAGGGGGGAGGGGGGCAACAGTTGACAGGCAAAGTCCCCCGTCCAGCCGACAGCCTGTCTCGGCTGCTGTCTGCTGATGCTCTGCTGTCTGCTGATCCTATCCTATGCTCTCGAATGTCCAGTTCCATGGGTATTTATGGGGGGACCTGTTAGCTAAACTCCGCCCACAGGTAAGATAGCCTAAAGCTCACTACCTAACACACCTTAAACAACGGCTTGTTTGATGGGGCCAATCCAGCCAGCAGTCTGCAATTATCAGCTAAGCAGAAGCGAGGTCAATTCACATGACCTGACCCCTGGTCAACTTGTGGTCATTAACACTAGAGGTGTGAGTTTTTAATTGCTTAGGTCAGGCACCCTGGCGCCTCTCAAAATCCTATCTGGCTAACCCATATTGTATATATATATATATTAAATACAAGACACCTTGATGGTGTTACAAGGTCCTTACCAGCTGGGGAAGACGATAGGTCCTTACCAGCTGGGGAAGACGATAGATCCTTACCAGCTGGGGAAGACGATAGGTCCTTACCAGCTGGGGAAGACGATAGATCCTTACCAGCTGGGGAAGACGATAGGTCCTTACCAGCTGGGGAAGACGATAGATCCTTACCAGCTGGGGAAGACGATAGGTCCTTACCAGCTGGGGAAGACGATAGATCCTTACCAGCTGGGGAAGACGATAGGTCCTTACCAGCTGGGGAAGACGATAGATCCTTACCAGCTGGGGAAGACGATAGGTCCTTACCAGCTGGGGGAGACGATAGATCCTTACCAGCTGGGGAAGACGATAGGTCCTTACCAGCTGGGGGAGACGATAGATCCTTACCAGCTGGGGAAGACGATAGGTCCTTACCAGCTGGGGAAGACGATAGGTCCTTACCAGCTGGGGAAGACGATAGATCCTTACCAGCTGGGGAAGTATTTATAGGGGTAAGATTATTATCCCGGCTGAAGGCACGGGGTGTAATTAATGCGTGGTGGAGCTGCTGGACACAACAGGTAGATAGATCACCACGCCCACGCTGGCCTGGTGACGGGCGTGGGCGTGGGCTACACGCCCGCGTCCCCCCCCCTCTTTCTGTGTCACAGTGGGGGAGGGATTGTCTGTGGGCTGTTGACCTTCGGCTCTTGGGTCCCGCAAGCACAACTAGGTGAGTACAACACCTGGTGAACCTGTACACCTGTTGATTGACAGTTAAGAGGCGGGACCAAAGAGCCAGAGTTCAACCCCCCCGCAAGCACAACTAGGTGAGTAAAACACATACACACACACACACACACACACACACACAACTCCCAGATGTAATTGTTATCTAAATCCGTGTGAGGGCAGTTCCCTCTCCCCGGCCTTGTTACACAGACTAAACAACTTAACTCCTCTGGCGGGTAATTGAGTGTTAGTGTGGCTTGTTTCCCCCCTGATGAATAGTTCAGTAGTTTGCCGCCGAGTCTGAAGGATGGTGTTGTCGGTAATTATAGCCCCTAATTGCTGCCACTTGTTCCAAGTGTATTCTCTCTCTCTCTCTCTCTCTCTCTCTCTCTCTCTCTCTCTCTCTCTCTCTCTCTCTCTCTCTCTCTCTCTCTCTCTCTCTCTCTCTCTCTCTCTCTCTCTCTCTCTCATTGTTATTGTGCCTTTGTTTTAATACTATTTATTATTATTTGAGCTTACCTATCAGTGATCATGGGGAAAGTGTGGTCTAGCTCTTGAGGCCCCGCCTACTGGCCTGTTGCGTTGCAATTCAACTTTCCTGCCGCTTGAATTCCATCTCGTATTTGGGTTAAAGTTATGGGTAGAGGTGGCTTCCACAACTTCTTCTTCTTTGAGTCCATTCCACTAGTGGGCCAGCCGGATAGTGATTGAGTATTTCTGTACATGTTTCCTACTCATTCGTGTTCCCAGCTTCTTCCTATGTCATTTTGGTATGGGTTTTTAAAGAGGTCGGTCTTGTCTCTTCCTCTTCAGTATGTTGTATGTAGTGATCATATCTCCTCTTTTTCTTCGGCCACCTAGGATGGCAGGATTTATTAAATTTAACCCTATCCTAGTAGCTTAAACCTCTTCACTTGTCTGTTTTGGGATATGTGTCTCACAGGGTGGGGATGCCAGGCCGGTGCTGCATACTGGTCTTGCATTAGGATGTAGACAGTGTCTTAAAATAGTCCTTAAAAAGAGTCCCAAATATTGCTAATTCTCAGTTCTATATGATTGGTTGGCTTGCGCCTCCAAATAGTATGTTATAAGCAGGCGATGAGTCACAATAACGTGGCTGAAGTATGTTGACCAGACCACACACTAGAAATTGAAGGGACGACGACGTTTCGGTCCGTCCTGGACCATTCTCAAGTTGATTGTGTATGTCAGTATGTTATAATTTTTTTTAGCTTTAAGCGTGAGTTTGTTGTTAGTGGTGAACCATAAATGGACTATTTGTACATTTGTCAGTTCAGCATTCACTGCCAGAAAAAAATAAAGGCAGTTAGCATGATAGAAAATGAAAGTTGTGTCATGAGCAATTAGAATTGGCTTCAGGTATTGAATGCCATTTGGTAGGTTAATGCTGTAAGCGAGAACGAAGATTGGACCAAGTAAACGACCTCAAGAACTCCAAGTGGTACTTGGCAGAGTGGGAGAAGCAGCATTGTTCACATTAACATACTCTAGCCTGCCTCATAAAAGTATTTGTGTGTACGTCTGATACCATACTACATGTGTAAAGGAGGAATTGTATATGTTTATCTCTCAGAATGTTTGGTAATATGTTTATTGTTTGTGATGTGTGTCTATGTATGTATTAACACGATGTACTGAACGGGGTGAGAATAGCTTGAGCTACCTCATCCCTTTATGTGTATTTTACCTCAATAAACTTATTTCAATTTCAATTTCCACTGAGTTAAGATTGCAAGTATTGAAGGGAGTGACCCTCTGACTGCATGGTGTTGCAGAACACTGTTGTGGTTAGCGGTGTCAAAGGCCTCACACTGGTCAAGAAATAGATCTACGAGTTTATTCATGTTTGCCAAGAGCGGCTCATCAAATCAAGCATATTAATTACAGCACCATCATTATGGCACTGTAATTAATGGTTATACTGCCAGTTGGTTATACTGAGAAAGAGCTAAAGATATTATGTTTAACTAGGTAACAATAAAGCTATTGATATATCAGATTTTCAGATGTTTAGGATCAGGTGGAAAAGGTTGATATTGATCTAAGAGTTTTGATGTCAGATCTTTGTTTGTGGACTGAGAATACTTGAGTTCAATTGCCTGAACCTCCAGCAGTTAGCGCGTGTGTGTATATATATATATATATATATATATATATATATATATATATATATATATATATATATATATATATATATATATATATATATATATATATATATATATTTTAGTTTTTTGTACCTCAGATTTAGTTTTATGTGAGAGAATTATATCATTAACATCTGAGGAATAGTGTGGGAATATACCAATATATATATATATACATAGATATAGAGGAATAGAGGATACATATTGGGGATAGGTGTAAGAGACTCGGGACAGGTGCCTAAGAGGTACCTAGCACGCACGCACGCACACACACACACACACACACACACACACACACACACACACACACACACACACACACACACACACACACACACACACAGCACTCGGGCCGAGAGTGGTGAGGGGTGATGGACGCAAGTGGACGTGAAGGGGGCTCGAACCAGCGTGATAATGACGGCTTCTCCACACAAGAGTCCATTTCAACTCCAGTCTGTAACACAATGACTGGAGGAAGAGCTTCCACCCCTCATCCAGAGAGAGAGAGAGAGAGAGAGAGAGAGAGAGAGAGAGAGAGAGAGAGAGAGACAGAGACAGAGAGGCAGGGGGAGAGAGAGAGAGAGAGGCAGAGAGACAGAGAGGTAGGGAGAGAGAGAGAGAGAGAGAGAGAGAGAGAGAGAGAGAGAGAGAGAGAGAGAGAGAGAGAGAGAGAGAGAGAGAGAGAGGCAGGGGGAGAGAGAGAGAGAGAGAGAGAGAGACAGACAGAGACAGAGAGGCAGGGGGAGAGAGAGAGAGAGAGAGAGAGAGAGAGAGAGAGAGAGAGAGAGAGAGAGAGAGAGAGAGAGAGAGAGAGAGGTAGGGAGAGAGAGAGAGAGAGAGAGCTTCTCATCTGCCAACCATTGTGGGGAGCACTAATGAGCAGAAGAGTGTCTATGACAGGCAGGTGGAAGAAGAGACGAAGGGAAGAGACATATGGAGAGAGAGGTGGGATGTAAGGGGGAAGGAAGGGAGGGAGGGATAGGGGATAGGAGAGAGAAGGGGGGATGGAGGAGGGGGGCTGGGGCACTATGGCTACGCACAATAGCATCGCGGGCTTTTTGTGCTGCTAAATACTGTATCATATTCCCTTTACACACCGCATTACTGAGCACATCACAAAAAGATGGAGGAGGGATGAAATTATGGTTTCTGAAGTGGCGTGGACGATCTGAACGCGGCCAACACCTCCTTCCCTCCCTCTATCCTTCTATCCATCATTATATCTCCTTCTTCCTCTGCTCCTTACCATCCCGTTCTGAGCGCTGGTTAACCATCACCATCTCTGCCACCGATCACAACCCTGACGAGGTCACCATCAGGAACGAATGACCCCTCTGAAGCCTAGCCTCCCCGTCCCCCCAACCCGTGTTGTTTCCCCCAACCGGGTCGACTATCCCATCTATCCTTCCAGCAGCCCGACCTGGACTCTCATATGATCATCAACTGGAGCCACAATGGCTGGTAGCTGGCGAGATGGACGGCTGAGGGCGGCCCCCTGGTTCCTGCTCGTGTGTCATTATATTCTACCACCGCCTCGCTTTGTCCGCTCCGGGGCCCTCTTCTTTTGTACATCAGCGGGATGTGAAATATGGGGACATGTGGCAGAGAGAGAGAGAGAGAGAGAGAGAGAGAGAGAGAGAGAGAGAGAGAGAGAGAGAGAGAGAGAGAGACAGAGAGAGAGAGAGAGAGAGACATTCTTCTCATAGGAGGTCTGAAGGTATGTAGCCAGAGTTTAGTGGAGATAATTAGTGGATGGTGAGAGATTTAATGGGATAAAGGTAGTGAGTATTGACGATGTCCGGACCTGGATCTTGATCTGTTGGTGATGTGCAGTGACCTGTTGGTGATGTACAGTGACCTGTTGGTGATGTACAGTGATCTGTTGGTGATGTGCAGTGACCTGTTGGTGATGTGCAGTGACCTGTTGGTGATGTACAGTGACCTGTTGGTGATGTACAGTGACCTGTTGGTGATGTACAGTGACCTGTTGGTGATGTACAGTGACCTGTTGGTGATGTACAGTGACCTGTTGGTGATGTACAGTGACCTGTTGGTGATGTACAGTGACCTGTTGGTGATGTACAGTGATCTGTTGGTGATGTACAGTGACCTGTTGGTGATGTACAGTGACCTGTTGGTGATGTACAGTGACCTGTTGGTGATGTACAGTGACCTGTTGGTGATGTACAGTGACCTGTTGGTGATGTACAGTGACCTGTTGGTGATGTACAGTGACCTGTTGGTGATGTACAGTGACCTGTTGGTGATGTACAGTGACCTGTTGGTGCCTTACAGTGAAGCTGTATGATCTAGTGACTTTTGATAAATATATATCTTCCTAAACATACATGTGTTGGCGTGTATAATGGTATACAACAGGAAGATGAACAGTGCTGTCATTTCCCTGTGAACAAACACATAAACAAATCTTACAATGTGTCTTATAGAACATACTGACCCAAGACATTGAGCTAAGGCTGTTGTTTTCTTGTATAGAGGTTCTAATATTATGAGAACATATGTTAAGAAGGCACAAGTAGGGTCGGCGTTCGAACCCCGATGGTTTTTAAGTCTTGGGGCAGCGTTCCTTCCTTCACTCTGTTCACGTATCCCAACTCTTAAGTCTGTCTCATATCTTAGTTGTTAGTCTGTTTCATATCCTTCCAAGACATGGCCCTACAGGTTTCGTTCTTTCTCCTCATGATTGTCTTAGCTTTTGAGACACTGTTCATACCCTCAGTTCTACAGCACACTGGACTTGTGATCCTGTGGTCCCGGGTTCGATCCCGGGCGCCGGCGAGAAACAATGGGCAGAGTTTCTTTCACCCTATGCCCCTGTTACCTATCAGTAAAATAGGTACCTGAGTGTTTATCAGCTGTCACGGGCTGCTTCCTG
Organism: Procambarus clarkii; assembly: GCF_040958095.1. NCBI lineage: Eukaryota > Metazoa > Arthropoda > Malacostraca > Decapoda > Cambaridae > Procambarus > Procambarus clarkii. Next base: position 11,747,815 of record NC_091241.1, on the reverse strand, counting down.
GGGGTGGAGGCCTGGTCGAAGACCGGGCCGCGGGGACACTGAAACCCCGGAATCATCTCAAGATAACCTCAAGATACATGATAAACAGATTAAGGCGGTCACACATTGCATTACACACACTACTCATGCAACAGGTATATCTGATTTCGACTTAATTTAGAATGCTATTGAGCAAGCCTCAGTGACTAATTCTTTTTCCAGCAGGATGCCTGTTAGTGGCGCACCGGTTCTAGTCTTCCTCGTTTCTTATAGGTCGTTCTCCAAACGTCTGGTGGTTCCCCTTTTTTTAGTGACTGAATACTATAGGAAGGGGTTCCTACACAATGGTGTAGCTGCCCAGGCCTGGTCGGAGGACCGGGCCGCGGGGACACTAAGCCCCGGAAGCACCTCAAGGTAGCCAAGAAGCACCTCAAGGTAGCCCTCTGTTAGTCTCTCTGGTGAGGTCTTGACTGTGAGTGTGGGTCCACATCATCCACGTTCTCTTGTTTCTCGGGTCCATGTCTCTTCTTAGTAGATGTGGGAACGCTGCGTTGTTTCAAGCGTAGGTTAGACATATTCGTGAAAAAGGTTTGGGTGGATATATATAGGAGCTGCCTCGTATGGGCCAGTAGGAGCTGCCTCATATGGTCCAGTAGGAGCTGCCTCGTATGGACCAATAGGAGCTGTCTCGTATGGACCAATAGCAGCTGCCTCGTATGGACCAGTAGGAGCTGCCTCGTATGGACCAATAGCAGCTGCCTCGTATGGACCAGTAGGAGCTGCCTCGTATGGACCAATAGGAGCTGCCTCGTATGGACCAATAGGAGCTGCCTCGTATGAACCAATAGGAGCTGCCTCGTATGGACCAATAGGAGCTGCCTCGTATGGACCAATAGGAGCTGCCTCGTATGGACCAATAGGAGCTGCCTCGTATGGACCAATAGGAGCTGCCTCGTATGGACCAATAGGAGCTGCCTCGTATGAACCAATAGGAGCTGCCTCGTATGAACCAATAGGAGCTGCCTCGTATGAACCAATAGGAGCTGCCTCGTATGAACCAATAGGAGCTGCCTCGTATGAACCAATAGGAGCTGCCTCGTATGAACCAATAGGAGCTGCCTCGTATGGACCAATAGGAGCTGCCTCGTATGAACCAATAGGAGCTGCCTCGTATGAACCAATAGGAGCTGCCTCGTATGAACCAATAGGAGCTGCCTCGTATGAACCAATAGGAGCTGCCTCGTATGGACCAATAGGAGCTGCCTCGTATGAACCAATAGGAGCTGCCTCGTATGAACCAATAGGAGCTGCCTCGTATGAACCAATAGGAGCTGCCTCGTATGAACCAATAGGAGCTGCCTCGTATGAACCAATAGGAGCTGCCTCGTATGGACCAATAGGAGCTGCCTCGTATGGACCAATAGGAGCTGCCTCGTATGGACCAATAGGAGCTGCCTCGTATGAACCAATAGGAGCTGCCTCGTATGAACCAATAGGAGCTGCCTCGTATGGACCAATAGGAGCTGCCTCGTATGGACCAATAGGAGCTGCCTCGTATGAACCAATAGGAGCTGCCTCGTATGGACCAATAGCAGCTGCCTCGTATGGACCAGTAGGAGCTGCCTCGTATGGACCAATAGCAGCTGCCTCGTATGAACCAATAGGAGCTGCCTCGTATGAACCAATAGGAGCTGCCTCGTATGAACCAATAGGAGCTGCCTCGTATGGACCAATAGGAGCTGCCTCGTATGAACCAATAGGAGCTGCCTCGTATGGACCAATAGGAGCTGCCTCGTATGAACCAATAGGAGCTGCCTCGTATGGACCAATAGGAGCTGCCTCGTATGAACCAATAGGAGCTGCCTCGTATGAACCAATAGGAGCTGCCTCGTATGGACCAATAGGAGCTGCCTCGTATGAACCAATAGCTCTTGTGCAGTTTATTCATATGGAATGTTCTTGTGTTTCAAAATTCTCAAAAATTATAAAAGAAATTATTGAAAATATATTATATACAAATTCTTGCATACCTCATTGGCGTTGTGAGTGTGCAATACCTACCCCTTCCTCCCTCATGGTGTGTGCTGCACAGTTATATCGTCATTCATAAGATAATCAAGAGGCATGAGGGAGACTCAAACCCCAGTCACTTGGCGCACCCAAGCACACGCTCCAGACCTCGACGTGGTGTGTGTGTGTCTCTTTCTCTCTCTCTTATCAGGGCCACATGGCCACATTCCCGGTATCAGGGCCACATGGCCACATTCCCGGCATCAGGGCCACATGGCCACATTCCCAGCATCAGGGCCACATTCCCAGCATCAGGGCCACAGGGCCACATTCCCAGCATCAGGGCCACAGGGCCACATTCCCAGCATCAGGGCCACAGGGCCACATTCCCAGCATCAGGGCCACAGGGCCACATTCCCAGCATCAGGGCCACAGGGCCACATTCCCAGCATCAGGGCCACAGGGCCACATGGCCACATTCCCGGTATCAGGGCCACAGGGCCAATGTGAAGTGATAAAAAGCTTTGCATAGTCTCTCAAGTAACACCAAGATATTGAACAAATCCTCAAGGGCCGTGACGAGGATTCGAACCTGCGTCCGGGGGCATCATAGTTACCAAGATATTGTACTGTAAATTTGAGTAAATAGTTTATCTAGCTACTTATTTTTTACATTTGTCGAGACCTAAGTAGGATGGAATGACAGTTGATGTGTGATGAACAAGCTGTCTGTTACTTTACCTCAAAATAGTTTATTTTAGGAATAGTTGACCTGTACTGAACAGTGGGTTGTCCACCCCGTAGACTTTTTCTGGCTCAATAGTTGAGTAAAAATCTGTATGACTAACCATCCTGCGAGATGGGGACTTGTATTACCACTGCTACCTTATTCAATCTTGTGTTGTTGATATCCTCAAAATGCATCCGGAGTCTGCCAGTGCAGACCGCTTATCACTTGCCTCTGTATGACTAACCATCCTGTGTGATGGGGATTTTTTAGCATCACCTAGTTAGCTTTTTTGACACACTGTACTCCACTTCATATAGTCTAGGGTAGCTGCACTAATGCAGATGTACCTAATATGTTAATAAAAAAAAAAGTAAAAATGCCCTGTGTTGACTTCTTGATGTGTAAGAAGTCCACATCAGCAAGTCAACACCAGCAATCAACAGCCAATTAATGCACAACTATATTCTACCCACTTCAAGACTCTGCACCAATATAGAAGCATCAAGAAATATGGGCCAATAGGCCCTTTGCAGTTACTTCCATTCTTCCCTTTAATTTACCCAATTTATACCCATTGTTTCGTGTTCTATCTTGTGTTGAAAGTTTTGTTCACCTCATCCAAAACTGTTGTAACATATCACCTCACCCAAATGCGGGTATTTAAGATGAAAGCTGTTTAAATGATAGCATAGAACTCTGTTTAGTGTTTACAGGTTATAGTTGTGTGTGTGTAAACTAAAGTCTTTGAAAATTAATAAGTTATTACGAAGCGCGTTCAAGTGTCGCGTCAGACTAGAAATAAAAATGAATTTTGGAGAATTGATTTTTCAATTACCATCGACAGTGAAAAGAAATATAAGAAATATTGAGAAAATTCGTGTTAGAATTATTAATCTTACTTTTTCGATCATATTTAATAATATATATATATATATATATATATATATATATATATATATATATATATATATATATATATATATATATATATATATATATATATATATATACATATATATATATATATATATATATATATATATATATATATATATATATATATATATATATATATATAAAAGTTTGTGAGGGTACCACCTCTGGTGCCAATGTGGGGACCCATAGCCTCGGAGAAGAAAATAAAAAGTATTCAGAGGAGACCTTGTGGTTTCTCACTGAACACTAATACTAATATTATCTTCTCCTACCACCCCCATTCTTTTGTATGTACACATATATATTTACTTTATTTGAACTTTGTTACAAAAAAGGAGTTACATATAGGTTACAAAGATGGTTGTCATAGGTTGTCGAGTTCCTCCAGCTCCTCAGATGGCGGGCAGGAACCCTGGATGCAGTGCGCATTTCCCCTCTCTATCGCCACACTGAGGCGCTGGAAAAGAAAGCTTGCAGCTCTCGGGTCCCTTGTTGATATATATATATATATATATATATATATATATTGGTGTATACTGGCAGCAGGTTTTCTTTCAAACATGTTTCATTGAATATGACCGCATATTCTGTATTTATTATTTTCTGGTTTAGGGCTTCTATCCCTCTAACTATTTTCTTAGCATCAGGGCTTAATTGAAATAGGAGTTCTCCAAAACTCATTTTCGTACTTTTAAGGTGAAGAAAAGAAGTGATTTACTATAGAGTGTATTACACTTATTTGTATAATTTGCACGACGTTTCGAACCTCCATGGTTCATTCTCAAGTGAACAGATCTTACAATACTAGTTGATTTTATACCCGCATTAGGTCAGGTGATAATACAATGAAGGTGAAAACATGGGGGGATACATAAGGGATAAACATAGGGGCTGCAGAAGGCTTATTGGCCCATACGAGGCATCTCCTATCTAAACACAAAGATTAATCCAGTGTAATTGGCCTGTTATGTTGGACATTGTCTTCTGTGTTGGCATCGATATGTTCTTGTCTTGTCCTTACTCTCATGGTGGGTAGAGTAAATAGTTCCGTGATTTGGGTGTTCATGGTAGGTCGCTCTATTCTTATGTGAATTGCCTCAAGAATTTGTAACCTTCTTGAATCTTGGGTTTTGTCTATTATGCAAGTATTCTTGTTCAACATTTCTCTTGTTAGAGTAATGTCATGGGCTTGTCTCATGTGATTCCTAGGGGCACCAGATTGAAGATGGCATGTCAAACGCCTCGTCAGCTTGGTCGACGTCATACCTATGTACTTACATTGAAGGTTACATCCTTCGTGGGGGCAAGTGTACATGTATACAACGTTTGACTGCTGTAGAGGGTTCTCCGTCGGCTTCGGGCTGTTTTTGATAAGGAGTTCGGAAGTCTTCTTGGTTTTGTAGAATATTATCAGGTTTATGGACCGTTGGTATAATTCAGAACCTAGAACAGAAACCACAACACCCCCAATAAAATTATATTACAAATCAACCATGCACAGTGAACATATAAAAGAGGAAAGAATAATGAAAGAAATAATCCGTAAAGGAGTAAAAAGCACTACTCCTAACCAAAACATAAACCTGATAATATTCTACAAAACCAAGAAGACTTCCGAACTCCTTATCAAAAACAGCCCGAAGCCGACGGAGAACCCTCTACAGCAGTCAAACGTTGTATACATGTACACTTGCCCCCACGAAGGATGTAACCTTCAATGTAAGTACATAGGTATGACGTCGACCAAGCTGACGAGGCGTTTGACATGCCATCTTCAATCTGGTGCCCCTGGGAATCACATGAGACAAGCCCATGACATTACTCTAACAAGAGAAATGTTGAACAAGAATACTTGCATAATAGACAAAACCCAAGATTCAAGAAGATTACAAATTCTTGAGGCAATTCACATAAGAATAGAGCGACCTACCATGAACACCCAAATCACGGAACTATTTACTCTACCCACCATGAGAGTAAGGACAAGACAAGAACATATCGATGCCAACACAGAAGACAATGTCCAACATAACAGGCCAATTACACTGGATTAATCTTTGTGTTTAGATAGGAGATGCCTCGTATGGGCCAATAAGCCTTCTGCAGCCCCTATGTTTATCCCTTATGTATCCCCCCATGTTTTCACCTTCATTGTATTATCACCTGACCTAATGCGGGTATAAAATCAACTAGTATTGTAAGATCTGTTCACTTGAGAATGAACCATGGAGGTTCGAAACGTCGTGCAAATTATACAAATAAGTGTAATACACTCTATAGTAAATCACTTCTTTTCTTCACCTTAAAAGTACGAAAATGAGTTTTGGAGAACTCCTATTTCAATTAAACCCTGATGCTAAGAAAATAGTTAGAGGGATAGAAGCCCTAAACCAGAAAATAATAAATACAGAATATGCGGTCATATTCAATGAAATATATATATATATATATATATATATATATATATATATATATATATATATATATATATATATAAGCTGGACACGAGTTCTCTCACATTGACAGTGGCTTGACGAAAAATGCAGACTGACCCCTCACTCATCTGGTGCCTTCGGGAGGTAGAGATGTTTGAGATATATATCTCGAACTATCTACTTCTTTTGTAAGGTCTGATGGCGTAGTGGGTTAAAGCATACTAGTTATGCCAGCTACTGGAAGGTAGTTGTGCTTTCTGGGTTCGAGTCCCACTGGTGGGTGTTGTCCAAAGATTGTTTATCTTCACTTGTGGTTTATGCAAGTATAGGCTTATATATATATATATATATATATATATATATATATATATATATATATATATATATATATATATATATAGAGAGAGAGAGAGAGAGAGAGAGAGAGAGATACATATATTATTAAATATGACCGAAAAAGTAAGATTAATAATTCTAACACGAATTTTCTCAATCTTTCGTACATTACGCTTCACTGTTGGAGGTAAATCAAAAATTAATTCTCCAAAATTCATTTTTATTTCTAGTCTGACGCGACACGGGCGCGTTTCGTAAAACTTATTACATTTTCAAAGACTTTAGTTCACAAATACACAACTGAATAGAACTTACGTATCTCCGATTTTATATCTACATTTGAGTGAGGTGGGAGGGGTGATGTGGCATTAACACAAGACAGAACAAGAGGGAATATTAATAGGGTATTAAAAGTATCAACACAAACACAAACAATGGGTTTTGAATAGACAGAACACAAGCCAATGGGTATTGAATAGAAGTGTTTGTAGAAAGCCTATTGGTCCATATTTCTTGATGCTTCTATATTGGAGCGGAGTCTTGAGGTGGGTAGAATATAGTTGTGTATAGACTCCGCTCCAATATAGAAGCATCAAGAAATATGGACCAATAGGCTTTCTACAAACACTTCTATTCAATACCCATTGTTTGTGTTCTGTCTTGTGTTGATACTTTTAATACCCTATTAATATCCCCTCTTGTTCTGTCTTGTGTTAATGCCACATCACCCCTCCCACCTCACTCAAATGTAGATATAAAATCGGAGATACGTAAGTTCTATTCAGTTGTGTATTTGTGAACTAAAGTCTTTGAAAATGTAATAAGTTTTACGAAACGCGCCCGTGTCGCGTCAGACTAGAAATAAAAATGAATTTTGGAGAATTAATTTTTGATTTACCTCCAACAGTGAAGCGTAATGTACGAAAGATTGAGAAAATTCGTGTTAGAATTATTAATCTTACTTTTTCGGTCATATTTAATAATATATGTCTACAGGAAAGACTGCTACCAAAATATACTAATATTAGAGATATATACAATATATATACAATACAATATTGCATTACTAATTACACGGCTCATCCTTAATTACGAGAGAAGATAGTGAGGGCAATTCACCACTGTGCCACCGCCAAGATAGCGTCACCTCCCTCAAGGAGGCGATATCTTAAGGCGGGTATCTCAGCCCCCGTTATCTTGAACCCGTAACGAGGCGATATATTCACCGTAGCGGCTGTGTGCGCGCGCGCAGGCGCGGCTCCCGTTGTAAACAACAGTCCCGCTCACTTGACGCAGTTCTTCTAATTGTCTTGATTCATGGTAATTAGGCCTCATGGAGGGGGGGGGGGATGAGGGGAATAGGAGGATAGAGGGATAGAATTGGACAAGTTGGGGGATGTATGGGGGGAGGGGTCACAGAATAGCTATACACTATCTTGAGATGATTTCGGGGCTTAGCGTCCCCGCGGCCCGGTCCTAGACCAGGCCTCCTTTGTTTTTGTTACACACACCCCCAAGGAAGCAGCCCGTAGCAGCTGTCTAACTCACAGATACCTATTTACTCCTTGGTGAACAGTGCATCAGGGTGAAAGACACATTTTGGCCATTTGTCTCCACCGGGGATCGAACCCGGAACTTCAGGACTACGAATCCGAAGCGCTATCCACCCAGCTGGCAGGCCTCCCATTGAGGAAGTGATATAAGAAATTTGTATAAGTGTTTTAAGGGACAATGTAAGGGTTTTAGGGGGTTATAAATGTTTTTAGGACGGTATAAGGGATTTAATGGGAATTTAAGTGTTTTAAGCGAGTTATAAGTATTTTCTGGCAGATTATAAATGTTTTAAGGGAGGAAATGAGTGTGATGAGGGAGTAGATGGGCGTGGTGAGGATATCAGGTCATTGTAGCTGTGAGATGAGGGTGACAGGTCATTGTAGCAGTGATATAAGGGTGACAGGTCATTGCAGCAGTGATATGAGGGGTGACAG
>NC_091241.1:11721901-11734401 GCF_040958095.1 Procambarus clarkii | reverse complement strand
GGTGGAGGATTAGTTACCCAAGGGTGAAGGACTAGTTACCCCAAGGGGGAAAAATGAGACACACACACACACACACACACACACACACACACACACACACACACACACACACACACACACACACACACACATACACACACACACACACACACACACACACACACACACACACACACACACACACACACACATACACACACACATACACACACACACACACACACACACACACACACACACACACACACACACACACACACACATACACACACACACACACACACACACACACACACACACACACACACACACACACACACACACACACACACACACACACACACACACACACACACACACACACATACACACACACACACACACACACACACACACACACGTGTCTTACAACACCCGCGGAGCTCCTAATTATCCCCCACCTATAAACCGCAAGTCGATACTCTCAATGATGTAAAAACGAGAACTCACCTTGTCAATTAACTCCGCCAATTCCGCCAATTATTTACATGTAATTGGCGGCCAAAGTCGACGAATATACTGAACCTAATTCTGACAAATAATCTTCATCTCTGAGTGTTGGCAATTCGCCGAGGTGGCAAAATTATGACGAGGCTTATAATGGGAAGGTAATTAGGTATCATTTAAGATCTATTAAGGATAGTGTGCTGGTAGTGGTAACAACTGGTTACCGGCCCGATATTTTGGGACTGGCCAATTGGGCTACCGAGTCTAGACTTGGGTAGTTATATGTTTATCTTTTGTGGTGTTTGGTCTGTGTGTCTCTCTCTTTGTCTTTATATCCTGATCTCTAGCAGGTGCTATAGTTTTGTAAGGGCTGGGCGCTTTCTCCTGATTTACTCCTTTCTCCTTTCCCTTCTCTGTGTCTCTCTGTGAGCTTTTACCATTGGTCTGGTTCGCTGTGTACTTATCTCGGCTCTTTGGTCCCGCCTCTCAACTGTCAATCAACTGGTGTACAGGTTCCTGAGCCTACTGGGCTCTATCATATCTACATTTGACACTGTGTTTGGAGTCAGTCTCCACCACATCACTCCCTAATGCATTCCATCTGTTAACTACTCTGACACTGACAAAGTTCCTTCTAATTAAGTTCCAGTTGTCTCTCCTCGTAGCTCATACCCCGTAGCTCGGGTACCAGTTTGGTGGCATACGTTTCAACATTCTCCAATTTAGTCTTGTGCTTGACCAGAAACGGACTCCATGCTAGAGCTGCATACTCCAGAACTAGTCTGACATATGTGGTATATAAGGTCCTAAATGATTCCTTAGAGTTTCTAAAGGCAGCTCTTGTGTTGGCCAACGCAGCATATAGCCAACTAACGTCCCTAACCTTATGCACTGTGTTCCATCCGCCTGTTGTTGCTCTCAAGAAGTCCTCGCCTGCCTATGTTAAACATTTGTACTTTTTAAAGTAAAGTATGAAAGAGTGTGGCCTCCACAATACACTGTGGAGGCCACACTAGCTCTCACCCTGTCTCTAGCCCCTCCCCATCCCATCCCCATCCACAGAAGAAGACATCACCTTCCCCACCCCATCCCTCCCGTTCCCTCCTCCCCTCCCCAACGTGTATTCACACTACCATCATTACCAAGTACAAAAATAAGCTTGAACGCTCCTAGTCCCTTCAAACCTTAAATTCTTCCCCCTTCATAGCCTCCCACCCTTCCCCTATTGACTCCCCCTACCCTACGTCCCCCCTCCAGAGTCCCATTCCCCCCCCCCCCCCCCACCACAAGCCCCTACCCTAATATAGGGGCTAGGGAAGGCAGGAAGGGAGGAAGAGGGGGAGGTCCAGTAAGGTGAATGAAGGACCAGAATTAAGGTAATGGAACCTGGACAAAAAGTGGCCACGTTACCCACACAATCCCCCGCCGATGATAAAATCAACAAGACTGGCACTTGGTGCAGGCAAATGATAGACTGCCAATAGGAGAATCTCACGCGTTGGGCGTCCCCAAGGGGCGCCAGGCACGCTCCTTCCCTCGCAGGTGATTAGCGCCTCTCTGGGGCCCCGGTATATGGCCTGTTTTGATGGGGACAAGTGTTCGAGGCGCGGGGTTATGGCCACTCTAGCGCCGAGGAAGGTATGATCTCCCAGTTGATATCTTGGGCACTTTGACTGAGAAGGAGAGATGGGAGATTACAAGCACATTGGATAATTAATATGTGTAAGATATATTCCTTGTGACCTCCATAACTGTTCCCTGATCAACAACAACAACTAACTACCCAATACAGTTAAACATCCCCTTAACGATGGGGAACAGGTTGGGCTTTCATGTGTGTGCGTGTCAAACATATACCCCCCCCCCCCCCACCCCCCCACCCCCCCCCCCACCCCCCCTCACTAACAGGTCCCTCAGACGACCCCTAATTGTACTGTTGACCCCTTGATTACAATCTGGGTGACCCCACATTACCCTGACGGAGATTATGCGCGCCAGCACGCTGATTACAAGTCACCCAGGTATATTACATCACAGACCTCTCACGCTCTCCCAAGCCGTCAGCCCTGTAACGAGCTGCAGGCTGTTCACTGGCCAGGGGTGACAAGCCGAGGGTAGTTAGCGGCCATGGTGTGGCTGTTTGATGTTCTACTCACCACTTAGTAGCCTTGATATGGTGGAGCCACATGATATCTTACACACACACAGTAGATGTCTTCCTTGATCTTCTCCCCTCCTGGAGCGATGGCCAGCTATCTTGTGATGTGTGTGTGTGTTTTGGGAGGGGTGTGTGTTTTGTGTGTGTGTGTGTGTGTGTGTGTGTGTGTACTTAAGTAATTTACCTAATTGTGCTTGCGGGGGTTGAGCTCCGGCTCTTTAGTCCCGCCTCTCAACCGTCAATCAACAGGTGTACAGATTCCTGAGCCTATTGGGCTCTATCATATCTACACTTGAAGCTGTGCATGGAGTCAGCCTCCAGGCTGTGTGTGTGTGTGTGTGTGTGTGTGTGTGTGTGTGTGTGTGTGTGTGTGTGTGTGTGTGTGTGTGTGTGTGTGTGTGTGTGTGTTTTAGGTCTGTTAGATTTGATACGTTGAAATTACAGGTAATTGTGTATTGCTCGGTAATTTAACAGTGTTTTGTGTGTTGATAGACAAAGCCTCTTAACTACGGTTGTTCAGTGTGGCCCAGGTTGTTAGAGAGGCAATTTGATGTTATTTATATTGATGACAGTTAGGGGGTTAATAACGAGATGGATACATATGTTGATAGGGTAGTTATTGCTATACATATTTATGGTTTAATTGTTCTTCTCGTGTTAATTAGTGTGGGGGGGGGGTGAGTAGTCAGTGGTTGGGCTGGGGAGTAATTAGAGGCGAACGTGTCGTAGTTACGTGCGCTCGTAGGGTAGTTATGATTTAGACCACGTGAAGGCTGATAATTAAAAAGTTGGTTTCAGTTTGATTGGTATTGATCAGATAGGTAAGTCAGGGGGTATTGATTAGACATGTAAATAAGATGTATTCATCACATGTAAATCAGGTATATTGATCATATATGTAAATCAGGAGAGTATTGATCATGTATATATATATCAGGGGCATTGATCAGATATGTTAATCAGGGGTATTTCAAGGTTACACGTTATCGAGTATAACGGATATTGGGCGTAATTATCTCCCAATTGGGGGAGTGTGTACTGGGGGGAGGGGGGGGGAGGAGAGTGTATTAAGGGAGGGGGTGAGGGAGAGCTTTTTCTGTCTTACCTCCTATTCTTATGTGCACAAACTACAGATTTCCCATTACAATTTTCCGTAGGCCTAGACGCGAAAGCAGTAGAGGCGAAGCCAGAGGTGTAAAACACTTACCTAACAAGCCTGTTAACTACCTAACACATACCTGCTAACTACTTCACTGTTCTCGTTAGTACCCCTCACCAAACGGTTTGGTCAAAGACCTTATAAACAACTTAGATAATATCCAATAAAAAGCTTTAGCAGAAAACTAATTCATATAAACAGCACAGAAACAGCTGCTTTAAATCACATATCATGTTAAACAGCTCCACAGAAGTTAGTATTATTTGCTCAAGACATGATCAATCTCTAGTAAAGAGGGAGTGTCGGGGCTCAAGCCTGCAGCCACAATTGAAGAGTCATGTGCAGGCCCGGAGAGCCGGCTTTGTGTCCGGCTTGAAAGGTCTCCGCTGGGGATAAACAAACACGGATTTGTCGCGAACGGGGTTCGTCAGCCCTAATGATACCAATGATCCGCTCCCAGCCAGCCACCAGTTTTACGGAGGGGGGTGGGGAGGGGGGGGGGGTGGCAGGGGTGGGGGTTATATCTTGATTCTCTCTCTCTCTCTCTCTCTCTCTCTCTCTCTCTCTCTCTCTCTCTCTCTCTCTCTCTCTCTCTCTCTCTCTCTCTCTCTCTCTCTCTCTCTCTCTCTCTCTCTGCTATTGAGACAAGGAAATGTTTATCATTCAATTATAGAAAACTTTAGTGACGTAAATACCGAAAATATCACAAATAATCTGTGTTAACAAACACGTCCTCCAAAAATGGTACTTATTTTCACTTAGTATTAAATCGTACTGTCAAATATATTGTGAATATTTGAGTTTACCTGAAAAACTAAATAGAAAACCACAACCTCACCTAACCGTCTTAGTTTTTGAAGATAATAATTTTATTGCTTCTTAATTACAATTAGTACTTAACTTATAGCTATATTGATATTATAGTTTTATAAAACTAATAAAACAAAACTAAAATATATCAATAAATTGTAAAGTAACTCAGGATATTTTAAAATTTTGTATAAAATCTATATTGTTTAATAAACCTGAAAAAGAAATTCCTGATATTTAAAACTTGTGTGCTGCAAATTGAAATTGAAAACTTCATCCTAAAATTCTGAGTGTCTTAACAGAAAACGAGGAAAATTAAATCGGGGGAGGGAGTTGGGTAAATGTAACAGCCCCATAAGTACAATTATGCACTGTTTATGACAGTAAGAAAGTGTACTTATTACACTTAGTATTAAATCGTACTGTCAATTCGGAGGATGGGTTGGTGTTAACATATGCGACATGTGTGTGTGTGTAGGAGAGAGAGAGACCCGAGCACCACCGGGTACCACATCTAGTTATTTGCTAATTTTTTTTTTTTTGAGATATATACAAGAGTTGTTACATTCTTGTACAGCCACTAGTACGCGTAGCGTTTCAGGCAGGTCCCTGGAATACGATCCCCTGCCGCGAAGAATCGTTTTTTCATCCAAGTACACATTTTACTGTTGCGTTAAACAGAGGCTACAGTTAAGGAATTGCGCCCAGTAAATCCTCCCCGGCCAGGATACGAACCCATGACATAGCGCTCGCGGAACGCCAGGCGAGTGTCTTACCACTACACCACGGAGACTGCAATTAATATTATCGTTTCACGAAAATACTGTTGCTTATTACATGAAAATGGATACATTTCTGGTACATTGTTTACCTTGTACAAGCACTTCATGTTGATGGTTGCCTCACCCTTCCCTCAGGGAAAGGGGAGGGAACTATCAGGGGGAAAGCGCCAAGCCATCACGAATGTATAGCCCCTGGAAGGGGTCAGGATAAGGATTTGGGATGGGACGGGAGGACGGAATGGTGCCTAACCCCTTGGACGGTCGGGGATTGAACGTCGATCTGCATGAAGCGAGACCGTCCAGCGCAAGTGGTGAAATTCTCAGGGAATTGACAGGGTAGACAAGGATGGATTATTTAACACGAGTGGTACACGAACAAGGGGACACAGGTGGAGGCTGAGTACCCACATGAGCCGCAGAGACATTAGAAAGAACTTTTTCACTAACAGAGTAGTTTATAAATGGAATGCATTAGGCAGTGATGTGGTGGAGGCTGACTCCATACACAGTTTCAAATGTAGATATGATAGAGCCCAATAGGCTCAGGAACCTGTACACCAGTTGAGAGGCGGGACCAAAGAGCCAGAGCTCAACCCCCTCGCAAGCACAGCTAGGTGAGTACACCCACACGCTGTTAAATGCAAATTCAAATCCAAGAGGGCGGGCGGGCGAGGAGCGCAATAAAACTGTGTAATCTGGCTCCTTGTGAAGTCCCTGAGCCGTCAGCTGTTATCACCAGAGGACCAGCCCTGCACAACCGTGTTAGCCGCCTCTCCTGCCTCCTATCTTCCTGCTCTTGTCCTCTTGATAGTCACCTGTCCTCTCTTCTCCATCTTCCTTTCCCAGCCCGACCCACACCTTCCTTCCTTCCCTCGCCCCTTACCTTGAGGGAGATGGGGTGCTGGGGCAGCATGTTATGGGCAAGGGTGGTGGGGATGGAGGTGTAGGGGAGGAGGTGTAGGGGAGGAGGTGTAGGGGAGGAGGTGTAAGGGAGGAGGTGTAAAGGAGGAGGTGTAAGGGAGGAGGTGTAGGGGAGGAGGTGTAAGGGAGGAGGTGTAAGGGAGGAGGTGTAAGGGAGGAGGTGTAAGGGAGGAGGTGTAAGGGAGGAGGTGGAGGGGAGGAGGTGTAAGTGAGGAGGTGTAAGGGAGGAGGTGTAGGGAAGGAGGTGTAAGGGAGGAGGTGGAGGGGAGGAGGTGTAAGGGAGGAGGTGTAAGGGAGGAGGTGTAAGGGAGGAGGTGTAAGGGAGGAGGTGTAAGGGAGGAGGTGTAGGGGAGGAGGTGTAAGTGAGGAGGTGTAAGGGAGGAGGTGTAGGGGAGGAGGTGTAAGTGAGGAGGTGTAAGGGAGGAGGTGTAGGGGAGGAGGTGTAAGGGAGGAGGTGTAGGGGAGGAGGTGTAAGGGAGGAGGTGGAGGGGAAGAGGTGTAAGGGAGGAGGTGTAGGGGAGGAGGTGTAAGGGAGGAGGTGTAAGGGAGGAGGTGTAAGGGAGGAGGTGTAAGGGAGGAGGTGTAGGGGAGGAGGTGTAAGGGAGGAGGTGTAAGGGAGGAGGTGTAAGGGAGGAGGTGGAGGGGAGGAGGTGTAGGGGAGGAGGTGTAAGGGAGGAGGTGTAGGGGAGGAGGTGTAAGGGAGGAGGTGTAAGGGAGGAGGTGTAGGGGAGGAGGTGTAAGGGAGGAGGTGGAGGGGAGGAGGTGTAAGGGAGGAGGTGTAAGGGAGGAGGTGTAAGGGAGGAGGTGTAAGGGAGGAGGTGTAAGGGAGGAGGTGTAAGGGAGGAGGTGGAGGGGAGGAGGTGTAAGGGAGGAGGTGTAGGGGAGGAGGTGTAAGGGAGGAGGTGGAGGGGAGGAGGTGTAAGGGAGGAGGTGTAAGGGAGGAGGTGTAAGGGAGGAGGTGTAGGGGAGGAGGTGTAAGGGAGGAGGTGTAAGGGAGGAGGTGTAAGGGAGGAGGTGTAGGGGAGGAGGTGTAAGGGAGGAGGTGTAAGGGAGGAGGTGTAGGGGAGGAGGTGTAGGGGAGGAGGTGTAAGGGAGGAGGTGTAAGGGAGGAGGTGTAGGGGAGGAGGTGTAGGGGAGGAGATGTAAGGGAGGAGGTGGAGGGGAAGAGGTGTAAGGGAGGAGGTGTAGGGGAGGAGGTGTAAGGGAGGAGGTGGAGGGGAGGAGGTGTAGGGGAGGAGGTGTAAGGGAGGAGGTGTAGGGGAGGAGGTGTAAGGGAGGAGGTGGAGGGGAGGAGGTGTAGGGGAGGAGGTGTAAGGGAGGAGGTGTAGGGGAGGAGGTGTAAGGGAGGAGGTGGAGGGGAGGAGGTGTAGGGGAGGAGGTGTAAGGGAGGAGGTGTAGGGGAGGAGGTGTAAGGGAGGAGGTGGAGGGGAGGAGGTGTAGGGGAGGAGGTGTAAGGGAGGAGGTGGAGGGGAGGAGGTGTAAGGGAGGAGGTGGAGGGGAGGAGGTGTAAGGGAGGAGGTGTAGGGGAGGAGGTGTAGGGGAGGAGGTGTAAGGGAGGAGGTGTAAGGGAGGAGGTGTAAGGGAGGAGGTGTAAGGGAGCAGGTGTAGGGGAGGAGGCGTAGGGGAGGAGGTGTAGGGGAGGAGGTGGAGGGGAGGAGGTGTAGGGGAGGAGGTGTAGGGGAGGAGGTGTAAGGGAGGAGGTGTAGGGGAGGAGGTGTAAGGGAGGAGGTGTAAGGGAGGAGGTGTAGGGGAGGAGGTGTTAAGTGTCAGAGTGGTGATACTTCACTCGTATTAACGACCAGTTTCTACAAGATGTTTGAGAGGCTGGTTAGGACGCGAATTGTGAGACAATTGAAAAGGAACGGTTTATCCCAAGGGTATACCTGATGTAGGTTCTAGGAGTTCTGCTTCCCAAGCCTAACGTGGGGCCACGCTTGATAACTTGGTCCACCAGGCTGTTGCTTGGAGCGGCCTGCAGGCCCACATATCCACAACAGCCCGGTTGGTCCGCCACTTTTTGGTGGGACATGTCTAATTTTTTTTTAAAGTAGTGCACAATTGTTTCATCAAATATTTACTACGTTTGCTGAAAGGACTCTGAATTTCCGTTTTTTTTTCCAGTTCTTTTATTTATTATGCACCCCATACCCATCCCGTGGGCGGTGGGGAAAAGGATTACAGAGGCACATAATTGGTACAGGAACTGTAGCCATAGTTCATTTAACTAAGCAAGTGACAATCTTGTGAAGCTAGTTACACAGTTGTTAGTGTTACATGCACATGCACACACACACATACACACACACACACACACACACACACACACACACACACACACACACACACACACACACACACACACACACACACACACACACACACACCAATATATAACCAAACACTCCCCCCCCCCCCCCGCCCCAACAACCACTCCTTGTCTCAAATAATGACACACTCCCGTCTGATAATTTGTCTATTAAATAAAAGACGCTGCCAAGATAGATAGCTCGCTGTCTGAGGTATTTTGTCTCTGATTATGCTACGTCCCAAGCTCTTAGCTGGAGTTATGGCCCGACACACTCTTAATTACCCCTAGTGTTCCAAATGCTGCTTCTCCGTTCGGCCGGACTCTTTAATTGGCGCAGTGTTCGAAATGCTGCTTCTCTCCGTTCGGCCGGACGCTTTAATTGGCGCAGTGTTCGAAATGCTGCTTCTCTCCGTACGGCCGGACTCTTTAATTGGCGCAGTGTTCGAAATGTTGTTTCTCTCCGTTCGGCCGGACTCTTTAATTGGCGCTGTGTTCGAAATGCTGCTTCTCTCCGTTCGGCCGGACGCTTTAATTGGCGCAGTGTTCGAAATGTTGCTTCTCTCCGTTCGGCCGGACTCTTTAATTGACGCAGTGTTCGAAATGTTGCTTCTCTCCGTTCGGCCGGACGCTTTAATTGTCACTGTGTTCGAAATGCTGCTTCTCTCCGTTCGGCCGGACTCTTTAATTGGCGCTGTGTTCGAAATGTTGTTTCTCTCCGTTCGGCCGGACTCTTTAATTGGCGCAGTGTTCGAAATGTTGCTTCTCTCCGTTCGGCCGGACTCTTTAATTGGCGCAGTGTTCGAAATGTTGCTTCTCTCCGTTCGGCCGGACTCTTTAATTGTCGCTGTGTTCGAAATGCTGCTTCTCTCCGTTCGGCCGGACTCTTTAATTGTCGCTGTGTTCGAAATGCTGCTTCTCTCCGTTCGGCCGGGACTCTTTAATTGTCGCTGTGTTCGAAATGCTGCTTCTCTCCGTTCGGCCGGACTCTTTAATTGTCGCTGTGTTCGAAATGCTGCTTCTCTCCGTTCGGCCGGGATTCTTTAATTGTCGCTGTGTTCGAAATGCTGCTTCTCTCCGTTCGGCCGGACTCTTTAATTGTCGCTGTGTTCGAAATGCTGCTTCTCTCCGTTCGGCCGGACTCTTTAATTGGCGCAGTGTTCGAAATGCTGCTTCTCTCCGTTCGGCCGGACTCTTTAATTGGCGCTGTGTTCGAAATGTTGTTTCTCTCCGTTCGTCCGGGACTCTTTAATTGTCGCTGTGTTCGAAATGCTGCTTCTCTCCGTTCGGCCGGACTCTTTAATTGTCGCTGTGTTCGAAATGCTGCTTCTCTCCGTTCGGCCGGGACTCTTTAATTGTCGCTGTGTTCGAAATGCTGCTTCTCTCCGTTCGGCCGGACCCTTTAATTGTCGCTGTGTTCGAAATGCTGCTTCTCTCCGTTCGGCCGGACTCTTTAATTGTCGCTGTGTTCGAAATGCTGCTTCTCTCCGTTCGGCCGGACTCTTTAATTGGCGCAGTGTTCGAAATGCTGCTTCTCTCCGTTCGGCCGGACTCTTTAATTGTCGCTGTGTTCGAAATGCTGCTTCTCTCCGTTCGGCCGGACTCTTTAATTGTCGCTGTGTTCGAAATGCTGCTTCTCTCCGTTCGGCCGGACTCTTTAATTGGCGCAGTGTTCGAAATGCTGCTTCTCTCCGTTCGGCCGGACTTTTTAATTGGCGCAGTGTTCGAAATGTTGCTTCTCTCCGTTCGGCCGGACTCTTTAATTGGCGCTGTGTTCGAAATGTTGTCTCTCTCCGTTCGGCCGGACTCTTTAATTGGCGCAGTGTTCGAAATGTTGCTTCTCTCCTTTCGGCCGGACTCTTTAATTGTCACTGTGTTCGAAATGCTGCTTCTCTCCGTTCGGCCGGACTCTTTAATTGGCGCAGTGTTCGAAATGTTGCTTCTCTCCGTTCGGCCGGACTCTTTAATTGGCGCAGTGTTCGAAATGTTGCTTCTCTCCTTTCGGCCGGACTCTTTAATTGTCACTGTGTTCGAAATGCTGCTTCTCTCCGTTCGGCCGGACTCTTTAATTGGCGCAGTGTTCGAAATGTTGTTTCTCTCCGTTCGGCCGGACTCTTTAATTGGCGCAGTGTTCGAAATGCTGCTTCTCTCCGTTCGGTCGGACTCTTTAATTGTCGCTGTGTTCGAAATGTTGCTTCTCTCCGTTCGGTCGGACTCTTTAATTGTCACTGTGTTCGAAATGCTGCTTCTCTTCGTTCGGTCGGACTCTTTAATTGGCGCAGTGTTCGAAATGCTGCTTCTCTCCGTTCGTCCGGACTCTTTATTACTTTAAAGTACGTTATTCTCTATTTTATTCCCCCTTGTTTTTTCCCTTCTTTATTCGCTGCTTTCTTGCTTGTTTTATTTCTCCTATTCAGAATTATTCCGTATTTATTTTCTGCTTTATTCCTTCCTTTACTCCTTGCTTTATTTCCTGTTCTGTTCCCTGCTTTATTTCCTGTTCTGTTCCCTGCTTTATTTCCTGCTCTGTTCCCTGCTTTATTTCCTGTTCTGTTCCCTGCTTTATTTCCTGTTCTGTTCCCTGCTTTATTTCCTGTTTTGTTCCCTGCTTTATTTCCTGTTTTGTTCCCTGCTTTATTTCCTGTTTTGTTCTCTGCTTTATTTCCTGTTTTGTTCCCTGCTTTATTTCCTGCTCTGTTCCTTGCTTTATTTCCTGTTCTGTTCCCTGCTTTATTTCCTGTTCTGTTCCCTGCTTTATTTCCTGTTTTGTTCCCTGCTTTATTTCCTGTTCTGTTCCCTGCTTTATTTCCTGTTCTGTTCCCTGCTTTATTTCCTGTTTTGTTCCCTGCTTTATTTCCTGTTTTGTTCTCTGCTTTATTTCCTGTTTTGTTCCCTGCTTTATTTCCTGCTCTGTTCCTTGCTTTATTTCCTGTTCTGTTCCCTGCTTTATTTCCTGTTCTGTTCCCTGCTTTATTTCCTGCTCTGTTCCCTGCTTTATTTCCTGTTCTGTTCCCTGCTTTATTTCCTGTTCTGTTCCCTGCTTTATTTCCTGTTCTGTTCCCTGCTTTATTTCCTGTTCTGTTCCCTGCTTTATTTCCTGTTCTGTTCCCTGCTTTATTTCCTGTTCTGTTCCCTGCTTTATTTCTTGTTCTGTTCCCTGCTTTATTTCCTGTTTTGTTCCCTGCTTTATTTCCTGTTCTGTTCCCTGCTTTATTTCCTGTTTTGTTCCCTGCTTTATTTCCTGTTCTGTTCCCTGCTTTATTTCCTGTTTTGTTCCCTGCTTTATTTCCTGTTCTGTTCCCTGCTTTATTTCCTGTTTTGTTCCCTGCTTTATTTCCTGTTCTGTTCCCTGCTTTATTTCCTGTTCTGTTCCCTGCTTTATTTCCTGCTCTGTCCCCTGCTTTATTTCCTGCTCTGTTCCCTGCTTTATTTCCTGTTCTGTTCCCTGCTTTATTTCCTGTTTTGTTCCCTGCTTTATTTCCTGTTTTGTTCCCTGCTTTATTTCCTGCTCTGTTCCCTGCTTTATTTCCTGTTCTGTTCCCTGCTTTATTTCCTGCTCTGTTCCCTGCTTTATTTCCTGTTTTGTTCCCTGCTTTATTTCCTATTTTGTTCCCTGCTTTATTTCCTGTTCTGTTCCCTGCTTTATTTCCTGCTCTGTCCCCTGCTTTATTTCCTGCTCTGTTCCCTGCTTTATTTCCTGTTCTGTTCCCTGCTTTATTTCCTGTTTTGTTCCCTGCTTTATTTCCTGTTTTGTTCCCTGCTTTATTTCCTGCTCTGTCCCCTGCTTTATTTCCTGCTCTGTTCCCTGCTTTATTTCCTGTTCTGTTCCCTGCTTTATTTCCTGTTTTGTTCCCTGCTTTATTTCCTGTTTTGTTCCCT
>NC_091241.1:11689401-11716901 GCF_040958095.1 Procambarus clarkii | reverse complement strand
GGTGGCTGGCGGTGGTGTTAGGACGCTTCAGGTGGCCGGCGGTGGTGTTAGGACGCTTCCGGTGGCTGGCGGTGGTGTTAGGACGCTTCAGGTGGCTGGCGGTGGTGTTAGGATGCTTCCGGTGGCTGGCGGTGGTGTTAGGATGCTTCAGGTGGCTGGCGGTGGTGTTAGGATGCTTCAGGTGGCTGGCGGTGGTGTTAGGATGCTTCAGGTGGCTGGCGGTGGTGTTAGGATGCTTCAGGTGGCTGGCGGTGGTGTTAGGATGCTTCAGGTGGCCGGCGGTAGTGTTAGGATGCTTCAGGTGGCTGGCGGTGGTGTTAGGATGCTTCAGGTGGCTGGCGGTGGTGTTAGGATGCTTCAGGTGGCTGGCGGTGGTGTTAGGATGCTTCAGGTGGCTGGCGGTGGTGTTAGGACGCTTCCGGTGGCTGGCGGTGGTGTTAGGACGCTTCAGGTGGCCGGCGGTGGTGTTAGGACGCTTCCGGTGGCTGGCGGTGGTGTTAGGACGCTTCAGGTGGCTGGCGGTGGTGTTAGGATGCTTCAGGTGGCCGGCGGTGGTGTTAGGATGCTTCAGGTGGCTGGCGGTGGTGTTAGGACGCTTCCGGTGGCTGGCGGTGGTGTTAGGTCGCTTCCGGTGGCTGGCCGTGGTGTTAGGACGCTTCAGGTGGCTGGCGGTGGTGTTAGGACGCTTCCGGTGGCTGGCGGTGGTGTTAGGACGCTTCCGGTGGCTGGCGGTGGTGTTAGGATGCTTCCGGTGGCTGGCGGTGGTGTTAGGACGCTTCCGGTGGCTGGCGGTGGTGTTAGGTCGCTTCCGGTGGCTGGCGGTGGTGTTAGGACGCTTCAGGTGGCTGGCGGTGGTGTTAGGACGCTTCCGGTGGCTGGCGGTGGTGTTAGGACGCTTCCGGTGGCTGGCGGTGGTGTTAGGATGCTTCCGGTGGCTGGCGGTGGTGTTAGGATGCTTCCGGTGGCTGGCGGTGGTATTAGGATGCTTCAGGTGGCTGGCGGTGGTGTTAGGATGCTTCAGGTGGCTGGCGGTGGTGTTAGGACGCTTCCGGTGGCTGGCGGTGGTGTTAGGATGCTTCAGGTGGCTGGCGGTGGTGTTAGGATGCTTCAGGTGGCTGGCGGTGGTGTTAGGATGCTTCAGGTGGCTGGCGGTGGTGTTAGGATGCTTCAGGTGGCCGGCGGTGGTGTTAGGATGCTTCAGGTGGCCGGCGGTGGTGTTAGGATGCTTCAGGTGGCTGGCGGTGGTGTTAGGATGCTTCAGGTGGCTGGCGGTGGTGTTAGGACGCTTCAGGTGGCCGGCGGTGGTGTTAGGACGCTTCAGGTGGCTGGCGGTGGTGTTAGGACGCTTCCGGTGGCTGGCGGTGGTGTTAGGACGCTTCAGGTGGCTGGCGGTGGTGTTAGGATGCTTCAGGTGGCTGGCGGTGGTGTTAGGACGCTTCCGGTGGCTGGCGGTGGTGTTAGGTCGCTTCCGGTGGCTGGCGGTGGTGTTAGGATGCTTCAGGTGGCTGGCGGTGGTGTTAGGATGCTTCCGGTGGCTGGCGGTGGTGTTAGGATGCTTCAGGTGGCCGGCGGTGGTGTTAGAACCAGCAGTTACCAGCTTCAGGAGGGAAGAGGGAAGGACCACATCTAAAATGATTGTAGGTTGGCAGAAGTGTGTGGTCGCGTGGCCACGTGTGGCCAAGAATGTGGTGGATGACTAGCGCCATAGTTTGGTCTTGTTAATGGTTATTTGACCAGTTTATGGTTGATGTGGGGGGGGGGGGTTAACTACCGCACGCTGTGTCAGGGGCCTCCTTATAAAGCCCGTGATTGGCTGCGCTTGTCTGGGGTCTCCGGCCTAATGAGCACAAACTGGGACCGCAGAACACCACTCGCCTTTCTCCTCACGTTGCTAGAGTCGACTTGTTAAACCCACGAGGTAACAGAAAACACCACAACCACCCAATTGAAGCCACCAGCTGATTAACGTATTCGAACGACCTCCAGCAACCCTTCCTCTCCAGAAGCACTAATTAATATGGCCTTCAGATTAGGTTCGGAAGACACAGGTGTGTGTGTGTGTGTGTGTGTGTGTGTGTGTGTGTGTGTGTGTGTGTGTGTGTGTGTGTGTGTGTGTGTGTGTGTGTGTGTGTGTTTACTATTTGTGCATGCAGAAATGAGCTATTTACGCTTGGACTCCGCCTTTCTAACTGACCAATTTTCCTCTATATAGGAGAGAGAGAGAGAGAGAGAGAGAGAGAGAGAGAGAGAGAGAGAGAGAGAGAGAGAGAGAGAGAGAGAGAGAGAGAGAGAGAGAGAGAGAGAGAGAGAGAGAGAGAGTTCCCAGTTCCCACCGCAGCATCCTAATTCCCACCCAAGTCCTGGACGCAGCCGATAGCTGCTCACGTCTTGAAGTAAGAACACCTATTCGACCCCTCGGCACCCGTGGAGCCCCGGAGAACACCTGTGTTGCATCACCAACACCTGTAGAGTCCTCTTGAACACCTGTGGTGCACCGCGAACCATCATCATCTCCGCCACAACATCATACCCTTCAACACATCGTCGTCTCACCTCATAGATCAAGGCGTAATAACCGGAGACTGAAGGGTCATTTCCTGCCAGGGTGGGGGGTGTGGGTGTGGGCGGCCGTCGTGGGCGGCAGGGGGTGGGCGTAGGGGGGCGGCTGGCGTCGGGTGTGAGGGGCGGCCGAGGATCTAGACACGGCGAGCGATAGAATCGTCTCATTTTAACAGGCGGTGTGGCGCTCTCTGCCGCCTCCAGCGACCAGGGGTTGGGGGTGGCGGGGGCCGCCTAGCCTGCCATTAGACCCCGCGTCCGCACCCGCCGCCTAGGTGGCCCGGCTAGGTGGTCTCGCTAGGTGGCCCTGGCCACTCCTCGGCCCCTGCCACCTGCATGCCGCTGGGAAGACAGCGGTTATCCTGATCTGGATAATGGTTTGGGGGGAGGAGTGTAGATGAGGGGATTGTTGGATAGCGAGAATGGGTGTGGAGTGGGTTGGTAGTCGGTGATGGGATTCGGACGATGGGTCGGCTCGCGAGGGCGGGCTCGGTGCTGGCCAGGCCGACCTGAGCTCTTAATTACACTGGGCGCAGACAGGTGAAGCTGAGGCTGCGTGTCCACCTGTCCTCCCGCTCCCTGCCCGCTGGCTTCCTGCCCCTCTATGCACCCCAACATCCGCCCACCGCCCACCCACGCCCGCCTACCCCGCGCCCCTCCACCCTAAGGCGTCACTTGTAACGCCAAAATAGCCTCGGAGATGAATTCCACCGCTTGAGGGAAGTTGCGGTGGCGGGAAGCCAGGAGGCAGGGAACCGGACGCGGGCAGCGGAGGGCCACTGACTAAACGTTAAAATAGTGATCAACCCCAACGTAGTCGGTGAGGGCGGGTGGGCACCCGCTGCCCACACCTACTCTCAACCGCTACCCACACCCGCTGCCCACACCCGCTGCCGGAACTTGGAGACACCATTTACAATTGGTGCCTTTAGGAACCCACATGTGGTACCCTGGACGAGGTGTAATTAGCGTCCTCCAGACCAAATACACCTTGACACACAACCCGTTTGGAATACACTGTACAGGATCACACACTAATTCATTCAACAGGACGCGCTCAGACCCTTCCTCCCTCTCCTGCACTCACAATACAAATTCCTAGAAGCACAGAAATGTGACACACACACACACACACACACACACACACACACACACACACACACACACACACACACACACACACACACACACACACACACACACACACACACATACACACATACACACAAATATATATATATATATATATATATATATATATATATATATATATATATATATATTGTATATTGTATATATATATATATATATTGTATATTGTATATATATATATATATATATATATATATATATATATATATATATATATATATATATATATATATTGTGTGTGGGTGCTCCAATGATGCTTTAGGTCAATTGGTAGGGCCTCTGGAGAGTAGTTTGTGTGTGCGAGGCTGTTAGCCATATTGATAGTTAGTGTTGGGATGCGTCGAGGGGGTGAAGACATTCTCCTTGTTAGTGGCGTGGATGAAGTGGTTGAAGGGGGGTCGTTAGTGAGTGCGGTGCAGCAGAGAGCTTGGTCAGTAGGCTGCCTGGTTGTTCCTGCCTCGTTACAGGGAGTGAGGCGGGGGGTCGTGCCGGCTTATGCATACTAATGAAGCCCACTCAGTGATGGGTTATCTGCCTGGCTTGCCTCCTGCCTGCCTGGCTTGTGCCCAACTGTTGTGGGTTCTGCTGCCTCGCCTCTTGTCTCTGATGGGCTGCTATATGTGTGTGTGGCTGAGTGGCTGCTTGCTCTAATGACCTGATCACTTGGCTGACGTGGTGCAGCCAAGGTTTCTTACACTGATCATCTGATGAGTTGTTGATGTGTTGTACTGATGGCCTGTTATGTTGATGATTTGTTGGACTGATTGTCTTATGTATTGATGACCTATGCCCTCCACCGCCACCATCTGCTGCCCTCCACCACCACCTGCTGCCCTCCACCACCACCATCTGCTGCCCTCCACCACCACCATCTGCTGCCCTCCACCACCACCATCTGCTGCCCTCCACCACCACCACCACCACCTGCTGCCCTCCACCACCACCACCTGCTGCCCTCCACCACCACCATCTGCTGCCCTCCACCACCACCATCTGCTGCCCTCCACCACCACCATCTGCTGCCCTCCACCACCACCATCTGCTGCCCTCCACCACCACCACCACCACCACCTGCTGCCCTCCACCACCACCACCTGCTGCCCTCCACCACTACCACCTGCTGCCCTCCACCACCACCACCACCACCTGCTGCCCTCCACCACCACCACCACCACCTGCTGCCCTCCACCACTACCATCTGCTGCCCTCCACCACTACCATCTGCTGCCCTCCACCACCACCACCTGCTGCCCTCCACCACTACCATCTGCTGCCCTCCACCACCACCACCTGCTGCCCTCCACCACCACCATCTGCTGCCCTCCACCACCACCATCTGCTGCCCTCCACCACCACCACCTGCTGCCCTCCACCACCACCATCTGCTGCCCTCCACCACCACCTGCTGCCTTCCACCACCACCTGCTGCCCTCCACCACCACCACCTGCTGCCCTCCACCACCACCACCTGCTGCCCTCCACCACCACCTGCTGCCCTCCACCACCACCACCTGCTGCCCACCACTACCACCTGCTGCCCACCACCACCACCACCACCTGCTGCCCTCCACCACCACCACCTGCTGCCCACCACCACCACCTGCTGCCCACCACCACCACCACCACCTGCTGCCCACCACCACCACCTGCTGCCCACCACCACCACCTGCTGCCCACCACCACCACCACCACCTGCTGCCCTCCACCACCACCTGCTGCCCTCCACCACCACCACCTGCTGCCCTCCACCACCACCTGCTGTCTTCCACCACCACCTGCTGCCCTCCACCACTACCACCTGCTGCCCTCCACCACCACCACCTGCTGCCCACCACCACCACCTGCTGCCCACAACCACCACCTGCCCTCCACCACCACCTGCTGCCCTCCACCACTACCACCTGCTGCCCTCCACCACCACCACCTGCTGCCCACCACCACCACCTGCTGCCCACCACCACCACCACCACCTGCTGCTCACCACCACTACAACCTGCTGCCCTCCACCACCACCACCACCTGCTGCCCTCCACCACCACCACCTGCTGCCCTCCACCTGCTGCCCACCATCTGTTGCCCTCTACCACCACCACCTGCTGCCTTCCACCACCACCACCTGCTGCTCTCCACCACCACCACCTGCTGCCCACCACCACCACCTGCTGCCCTTCACCACCACCACCTGCTGCCCTCCACCACTACCACCTGCTGCCCTCCACCACTACCACCTGCTGCCCTCCACCACCACCACCACCACCACCTGCTGCCCACCACCACCACCACCACCACCTGCTGCCCTCCACCACCACCACCTGCTGCCCACCACCACCACCTGCTGCCCTCCACCACCACCACCTGCTGCCCTCCACCACCACCTGCTGCCCTCCACCACCACCTGCTGCCCACCACCACCACCTGCTGCCCTCCACCACCACCTGCTGCCCTCCACCACCTGCTGCCCTCCACCACCACCACCTGCTGCCCACCACCACCACCTGCTGCCAGCCACCACCACCACCTGCTGCCCACCACCACCACCTGCTGCCTTCCACTACCACCTGCTGCCCACCACCACCACCTGCTGCCCTCCACCACCACCTGCTGCCCACCACCACCACCTGCAACCCTCCACCACCACCTGCTGCCCACCACCACCACCTGCTGCACTCCACCACTACCACCTGCTGCCCACCACCACCCGCTGCCCACCACCACCACCACCTGCTGCCCACCACCACCACCTGCTGCCCTCCACCACCACCTGCTGCCCACCACCACCACCTGCTACCCTCCACCACCACCTGCTGCCCACCACCACCTGCTGCACTCCACCACCACCACCTGCTGCCCTCCACAACCTGCTGCCCACCACCACCTGCTGCCCTCCACCACCTGCTGCCCTCCACCACCTGCTGCCCACCACCACCACCTGCTGCCCACCACCACCACCTGCTGCCCTCCACCACCACCACCTGCTGCCCTCCACCACCACCTGCTGCCCTCGACCACCACCTGCTGCCCTCCACCACCACCACCTGCTGCCCTCCACCACCTGCTGCCCACCACCACCACCTGCTGCCCACCACCACCACCTGCTGCCAGCCACCACCACCACCTGCTGCCCACCACCACCACCTGCTGCCCTCCACCACCACCTGCTGCCCACCACCACCACCTGCAACCCTCCACCACCACCTGCTGCCCACCACCACCACCTGCTGCACTCCACCACTACCACCTGCTGCCCACCACCACCCGCTGCCCACCACCACCACCACCTGCTGCCCACCACCACCACCTGCTGCCCTCCACCACCACCTGCTGCCCACCACCACCATCTGCTACCCTCCACCACCACCACCTGCTGCCCACCACCACCACCTGCTGCACTCCACCACCACCACCTGCTGCCCTCCACCACCACCACCTGCTGCCCTCCACTACCACCTGCTGCCCACCATCACCACCCGCTGCCCACCACCACCACCACCTGCTGCCCACCACTTGCTGCCCACCACCACCACCTGCTGCCCTCCACCACCACCTGCTGCCCACCACCACCACCTGCTGCCCTCCACCACCACCTGCTGCCCTCCACCACCACCTGCTGCCCACCACCACCACCTGCTGCCCACCACCCCCACCTGCTGCCCTCCACCACCACCTGCTGCCCACCACCTGCTGATCACCACCTGCTGCTCTCCACCACCACCTGCTGCCCACCACCACCTGCTGCCCTCCACCACCACCACCTGCTGCCCACCACCACCTGCTGCCCTCCACCACCTGCTGCCCTCCACCACCACCACCTGCTGCCTTCCACCACCACCACCTGCTGCCCACCACCACCACCTGCTGCCCTCCACCACCACCTGCTGCCCACCACCACCACCTGCTGACCACCACCTGCTGGTCTCCACCACCACCTGCTGCCCTCCACCACCACCTGCTGCCCACCACCACCACCACCTGCTGACCAACACCTGCTGCTCTCCACCACCACCTGCTGCCCTCCACCACCACCTGCTGCCCTCCACCACCACCTGCTGCCCACCACCACCACCTGCTGCCCTCCACCACCACCTGCTGCCCTCCACCACCACCTGCTGCCCACCACCACCACCTGCTGCTCTCCACCACCACCTGCTGCCCTCCACCACCACCTGCTGCCCACCACCACCACCTGCTGACCACCACCTGCTGCTCTCCACCACCTGCTGCCCTCCACCACCACCTGCTGCCCACCACCACCACCTGCTGCCCTCCACCACCACCTGCTGCCCTCCACCACCACCTGCTGCCCTCCACCACCACCACCACCTGCTGCCCACCACCACCTCCACCTGCTGCCCACCACCTGCTGCCCTCCACCACCTGCTGCCCTCCACCACCTGCTGCCCTCCACCACCACCACCACCTGCTGCCCACCACCACCTCCACCTGCTGCCCACCACCTGCTGCCCTCCACCACCTGCTGCCCTCCACCACCACCTGCTGCCCTCCACCACCACCACCACCTGCTGCCCACCACCACCTCCACCTGCTGCCCTCCACCACCACCTGCGGCCCTCCACCACCTGCTGCCCACCACCACCTGCTGCCCTCCACCACCACCTGCTGCCCTCCACCACCTGCTGCCCTCCACCACCTGCTGCCCTCCACCACCTGCTGCCCTCCACCACCACCTGCTGCCCTCCACCACCACCACCACCTGCTGCCCACCACCACCACCACCTGCTGCCCGCCACCACCTGCTGCCCTCCACCACCTGCTGCCCTCCACCACCTGCTGCCCACCACCTGCTGCCCTCCACATATTTACAGAAGCAGCGCCTGGGGTTATAGAGACAGTCATTACTAATTATATGCTTTAAAACGCCCTGAAATGTACAATAAAGGTAATTACCCTCATTCCCTCCTGACCTGAACTGCCTTGGGTGACGTCACAGGTGGTCATGTGGTGACGTCACAGGTGGTCATGTGGTGACGTCACAGGTGGTCATGTGGTGACGTCACAGGTGATGTGACGTCACAGGTGGTCATGTGGTGACGTCACAGGTGGTGATGTGGTGACGTCACAGGTGGTCATGTGGTGACATCACAGGTGATGTGGTGACGTCACAGGTGGTCATGTGGTGACGTCACAGGTGGTCATGTGGTGACGTCACAGGTGGTCATGTGGTGACATCACAGGTGGTCATTTGGTGACGTCACAGGTGGTCATGTGGTGACGTCACAGGTGGTCATGTGGTGACGTCACAGGTGGTCATGGGGTGACGTGGTACCCACTGGGACGTACCCACTGCATGGGACGTAGCCGCTACATGAGACGTACCCACTACATGGGACGTGCCCACTAGGACGTGCCCACTACATGGGACGTATACCCACTGAGAAACAAACCAACAAGGCCCTGCGGTAAACAACCCTCACTCACTGTAATGACCATACCCACCTGTTGAGCGACAGGTGTCCAGCGCCAGCCAATGAGCGACTCCCCGCCCCGAACCAACGACCAATCCGAGGAGAGGACGGGCCCATAGCCTGGAACCAATCACGAAGCGAGGCTGGCACTACAACCACCCTCATTACCCAGGGGAAACAAGCGTCCCGGGATGTGAGATAATTAGGTGGTAACGACCGCTTGTTTGGTGAATAGGGCAGAGTGGTTGGGTGTTTAAGGGTTCTCGCTCAAATGACTCTATCTCGGCCTGTTAACCGCTCGTTGGCGAGGTGTTGTTAGTGGCTGGTGTCTTGGGGGGACATCTGTGCTGCTCAGGTAGTTATGGTGGTCGTTATCTTGTCCCTAGGGCTGTTAGTTCTTGTCCCTAGGGCTGTTAGTTGGTCTTGTCCCTAGGGCTGTTAGTTGGTCTTGTCCCTAGGGCTGTTAGTTCTTGTCCCTAGGGCTGTTAGTTCTTGTCCCTAGGGCTGTTAGTTGGTCTTGTCCCTAGGGCTGTTAGTTCTTGTCCCTAGGGCTGTTAGTTCTTGTCCCTAGGGCTGTTAGTTCTTGTCCCTAGGGCTGTTAGTTCTTGTCCCTAGGGCTGTTAGTTCTTGTTCCTAGGGCTGTTAGTTGGTCTTGTCCCTAGGGCTGTTAGGTGTTAGTTTGCTGGCTACTTTTCAAAGGTCCAGCGAGGACCGAAATGTTGTCAGAACGGTCCAGGACGGACAGAAACGTCGTCACTTAAGGGTCCAGGACGGACAGAAACGTTGTCACTTAAGGGTCTAAGACGGACAGAAACGTTGTCACTTAAGGGTCTAAGACGGACAGAAACGCCGTCACAACGGTCCAGAACGGACAGAAACGTCGTCACTTAAGGGTCCAGAACGGACAGAAACGTCGTCACTTAAGGGTCCAGAACGGACAGAAACGTCGTCACTTAACGGTCCAGAACGGACAGAAACGTCGTCACTTAAGGGTCCAGAACGGACAGAAACGCAGTCACAAATATTTCATGTCCGTGAATGTGGGTTATTTAATACCAGTCAAAAGATGCCGGTGTGAACACTTCAGTGTTCAGTGGTAACATTCACGCCATATTGTCCTGTGTTTCAGGTGAGTCGGGCAGGTGGCGCCACCGGGGCTCTGCACATGTGAGTATTGTGCATGTGTGCTGTGCATGTGTGCTGTGCATGTGTGCTGTGCATACATGTTGAATGGTGACCACGAAGACAGAGGGATCTCGGGAGGGTGACAGTAAGGCGAAGAGAGAGAGAGAGAGAGAGAGAGAGAGAGAGAGAGAGAGAGAGAGAGAGAGAGAGAGAGAGAGAGAGAGAGAGAGAGAGAGAGAGAGAGGTAATGGTAGTGAGAGAATAAGGGAGAGAGAAGGCATGTAGATCACATAAGAGGAGAGAGAGCAGTACCCTTCGCCATTCACAAATACCCACTGACCACTCTAATGGGTATATGTCCCCGTTGTGAGTGACCTGTGGTCCCCTGTGGTCCTCTGGACCCCTGTGGTCCTCTCTGGTCCCTCTGGTCCTCTGGGCCCAAAAGGTTTTCGTGTAAGTATAACGTCTAGAAAATATTCTTATGGGTATGAGGTCCAAACATTTGTCAGTACAGTATAAGTCCTTCAAGTGTCATTTTTGTCAGTATGAGGTAGAAAAGATTTTTTTTCTCAGTATAACATCTTTAAAGAAGTCCCTTATATTGTTATACTCAAACTGATCTTTATTACCGTAAGGACATACAGGTAGACTCATTAGTGATGCCTTAACTCACCTCGTGTATATAAGTATCCAAGAACACTATGTCTTGTGTATAGCAGACATCTATCTATCTATATATATATATATATATATATATATATATATATATATATATATATATATATATATATATATATATATATATATATATAGCGGTCACAAAAGTACACATATACGCTATAGTGACTATTATAAATATCTATGAAAGAAAAAAACATCAACCAGTCAGTATATTTTTCACCAAACTTGAATATATAGTATATAAGTATATAAGTGAGAGTATATATAAGTAAGATATAAGATATAAGAGAGTATATAAGATATCTTAATAACACAACTACCCGTTATAAGATGTGAAATTCTCAAACAAACCAGTCAGCTATCTGGGTTAAGTTACCGTTAAGCTACTAAGTAAGTCTCTGTCTTCCCTTACACCTAAGACACAAACACCTTCCCCTACACCTCACCCCTATACTCCTTCCCAACTGCACCTTCTCCTTCCCCTCCCCCACCAACCACTTGCCCCCATCAACACCAACCCGCCCCCCCTCCCCTCCTCCTCCACCAGCACCCCCGTCAACACAAGGACTTCACTCACACGTCAGGCGGCCGCTCTGAGCGTAATATGTTGAGCAAAGGACAAATAAACATGAATGGCCGACTTCCTCCCTCCCTCCCTGTCTCTGTGTGCTGGGATATCAAGTGAGCAGTGAGGGGGGAAGGGGTAGTGAGGGAGAGTAGTGAGGGTGGGAAGGGTAGTGAGGGAGAGTAGTGAGGGGGGTGTGACTCTGCTTACAAAGATGTAATTATGATTTGAACATGTGTTGTGAAGATGAGCAACATCACATGTGCTCTGCCCCGTCATTGGTGATGGTATAAGGTGCTTAAACTACCATTACTGATGGTATAAGGTGCCCAAACTACCACTGATAGTGTAAGGTTCCTAAACTACCATTGGTGATGGTATAAGGTGCCCAAACTACCACTGCTAGTATAAGGTGTCTAAAACTACCATTGGTGATGGTATAAGGTGCCCAAACTACCACTGCTAGTATAAGGTGTCTAAAACTACCATTACTGATGGTATAAGGTGCCCAAACTACCACTGATAGTGTAAGGTTCCTAAACTACCATTGGTGATGGTATAAGGTGCCCAAACTACCACTGCTAGTATAAGGTGTCTAAAACTACCATTACTGATGGTATAAGGTGCCCAAACTACCACTGCTAGTATAAGGTGTCTAAAACTACCATTACTGATGGTATAAGGTGCCCAAACTACCACTGATAGTGTAAGGTTCCTAAACTACCATTGGTGATGGTATAAGGTGCCCAAACTACCACTGCTAGTATAAGGTGTCTAAAACTACCATTGGTGATGGTATAAGGTGCCCAAACTATCATTGCTTAGTTGACCAGACCCACACACTAGAAGATGAAGGGACGACGACGTTTCGGTCCGTCCTGGACCATTCTCAAGTTGACTGTGATGAGGAAAGGAGTTAAAGGTAATGAATAGGCAAGACAGAGAGATGAGCATTATATCATCACCTTATATCATCATCTTTACCTTATACTACCATTGTTAGTATAAGGTAAAGATGAGGAATAAGGAGGACATGATAATTACACACATGATTTCAATTAAAATTAGAAAAATATACAAAAAAGATTTGGTTTAAGAACAAAACTGGAGATAGAAAAGAACATCAGAGATGACTGGAAAGAACTACTTCAATGTTCTTCACGTTCTTCCGTGTTCTTCAAAAGTCTTCCATAAGTGTAGCAGATTAGACGAAAAAGCTAATTCGTCAAACTAGCCCATTACACTTGCTAAAATGTTAAGAAACAACTAATTCCCCCAAATCGACTAATTAAGCAATAAGAGGAGATTGCATGCTAGGATTGAAGACAGGTGTCACCTCAGGAGGTCAGGTCAAAGGTTAAACGTCCCTCGTAAACTGCAGGGTGTTTATGAGTGGTGAAGAGGGAGTAACTCAAGTGTGTATTGAGCGGCTCAATAAACAGGGCCATTCGAGGAGCTAAGATTGTCTCAGACAGAGAGATGCGATACGCGCCGCTCTCAAGGATGTTCTAATTATGCGCTCTCTCTGTCTCTCTCTCTCTCTCTCTCTCTCTCTCTCTCTCTCTCTCTCTCTCTCTCTCTCTCTCTCTCTCTCTCTCTCTCTCTCTCTCTCTCTCTCTCTCTCTCTCTCTCTCTCTCTCTCTCTCTCTCCATAGTACATAATTGCACTTATGGGGCTGTTACATTTACCTCCCCATTTCTGGAGGACGGTCTGATATATACACCTTGACTCGTGTCCTGCCTTTGGTATTTCCTCAAGAAATGTGTCACATTTATTGTGGTGACTTTTTTCATTGTCATCTTGGGTATTATAATATAATCTTAGTTCGTCCTCACATGTGGACATGACAGCTTAACCCCCCCCCCCTCCCACCTCACCGTGCGGGGGACAAAAAGAGCGCTAGTCAATCTGAGAGCGCATGATTGCCGCCATTTAGAGGAAGGTGTAATGGTGGTGAATGTCTGTGATCGGGCGGAGGTAATGAGGCAGCGGAGATGGTCCAGCCTATCATTGCAGGGGCGAGAATCTCAATTGTTGCTCCGAGTAGTGGGGCTTGCCACGCTGTCTACCCCTCCCCCCTCTCTCTCCCTCTCTCTCCTCTCTCTCTCTCCTCTCTCTCTCTCCTCTCTCTCTCTCTCCTCACTGACTGTCTTAGTGTCATCCCGGGTGTCGCTTATCTGAGGAGTTCTGCACGCACATAACATGCCACACGCACGCACGCACGCATAAACACGCACGATGGATTGTGACAAGGAATTTGGATAATTGAATTGTAAGGAAACTGATGGACACATCAAGATCAGTGTGGAGGCCGGGGGGAATATGAAGAGTTAGATCTCACTTCCCCGTGGTCACTGATAGGTAGGTGCCGATATGTAAGTACTCATAGATAAGCACACACGCACGCATGCACACATTAATTTAGCAATGCCAAAGGATTAGCTTCTTGTCGCTGCGCGAGGTGTGTGTGTGTGTGTGTGTGTGTGTGTGTGTGTGTGTGTGTGTGTGTGTGTGTGTGTGTGTGTGTGTGTGTGTGTGTGTGTATTCACCTAGTTGTGCTTGCGGGGGTTGAGCTCTGGCTCTCTGGTCCCGCCTCCCAACTGTCAATCATTATCAACCTTCAATATGCCTCCATTATCAACTTATTAATTCCTCAGAGAATCTAAAATGTCGCTATCATGTCTCCACGATCCGGTGATTCGTCGGGTGTTGTGAGGGGACTTAATAGCTTCTTCAGCAACTTATAGTTTAGTCCTGGCAGTATTGAGCACGTTGCATGCTAGATAATGCGTGTTGAATGACTGTGTCGCTGATGTGGTGGTGGTGGTGATTGTAGTAGTCGTGGTAGTAGTGGTAATAGTAGTGGAAGTAGATGGCTACCTTGAGGCTACCTTGAGGTGCTTCCGGGGCTTAGTGTCCCCGCGGCCCGGTCGTCGACCAGGCCTCCTGAAGGGTAATGTACGCACTTCTTTAAAAAAGCTGCTTCGTGCGTCAACCATACGCGATGGGAATGACTTAATACGCATCCTCCTCCCCCTCCCTCCTCTCCTCCTCCTCCTCCTCCTCCTCCTATTCCTCCTCCTCCCCCTCCTCCTCTCCTCCTTGATTCACTGTCTGTTGGGAGTAGTTCATGACCAGACTTGTAATTAATTCTCTCTCTCAGACTTTTTAGGACATTACAGTCTATATGATGTTTATGGTATGTGTGGCGTATACGCGCGTACACACACACACACACACACACACACACACATATATATATATATATATATATATATATATATATATATATATATATATATATATATATATATATATATATATATATATATATATATTCGTCCAAGAATGTAGTACGACTGGAGGAAGACTTGGGGGGGGGGGGTGATGTGGTACAAATCAGGACGCTTCTGCTTAAGTGTGCCAACCACTACAAGTTTTTTTTGTATAAAACTATAACATGCTAATCCTTGAACCGTACCCAACCTACGTGAGACCTGTACTGGGTTATGCAGCTTGATCAGGGATGCCCTAAAATCAAAAGGATTTTAGTAAGAATTAAAATTTGAGAGAACTATATTTTAAAGCATTATACAACGACAGGAAAGAGGAGACATGATCGCGTCGTGTGAGATCTTCAGGGGTATAGACAAAGTGGATTTATGAAAGCCCTTCGGTTTAAACAGATGCATTAGGGGAAAGGAACCGTGCCCAACTGTTTCTACCCTTCCTGGGGGATTGAACCCGGGTCCCTTAGTTGCTTTAGACGAACCAGAGGAGAAATGGCGGGGCCCAAGAGCACAAGCTGTGCTCAACAGGCACCATTATGTCAGCACACACAGACAAACATACACGGCCACACGAGATAAAACAAAATAAAACACGTGCAAGCATAAACAATAAAAGCGGGTCTCTGTGTGTTTGTTCCCTCCAGTCTGTTACAGAAATTCTGTTTTTGTTATAACATCCGCCACGAAATTGTTTGTGTTTCAGACGATGTTGTCTTAATATGGCCATGTGGGTTATGTGGGTTATGTTGGCCATGTTGGCCATGATGTTAGGTGAGAGCTGTTGCGTCTCTTTCGACAGCCACAGCGGCTCTCGTCTCACTCTGTTCTCTGACATCTGTTGTATAATCACTTTATTCTCTGACATCTGTTGTATAATCACTTTATTCTCTGACATCTGTTGTATAATCATTTTATTCTCTGACATCTGTTGGATAATCACTCTGTTGTCTGACATCTGTTGTATAATCACTGTTCTCTGACATCTGTTGGATAATCACTCTGTTGTCTGACATCTGTTGTATAATCACTGTTCTCTGACATCTGTTGGATAATCAATCACTGTTCTCTGGCATCTGTTGGATAACCGTTATCAAGGCTGACATCTGTTGGTTTCCCGTTTGTGAAGTTAACATTGAGAGGATGTTCTTGATGTAGTGGTCTTACCCATTGTTCTCTCTCTCTCTCTCTCTCTCTCTCTCTCTCTCTCTCTCTCTCTCTCTCTCTCTCTCTCTCTCTCTCTCTCTCTCTCTCTCTCTCTCTCTCTCTGTCTCTCTCTCTGTCTCTCTCTCTGTCTCTCTCTCTCTCTCTCTCTCTCTCTCTCTCTCTCTCTCTCTCTCTCTCTCTCTCTCTCTCTCTCTCTCTCTCTCTCTCTCTCTCTCTCTCTGTCTCTCTCTCTCTCTCTCTCTCTCTCTCTGTGCTGTATCACACACACACATGGAATGCATTAGGAAGTGATGTGGTGGAGGCTGACTCCATACACAGTTTCAAGTGTAGATATGATAGAGCCCGATAGGCTCAGGAATCTGTACACCTGTTGATTGACGGTTGAGAGGCGGGACCAAAGAGCCAGAGCTCAACCCCCGCAAACACAACTAGGTGAGTACACACACACACACACACACACACACACACACACACACACACACACACACACACACACACACACACACACACACACACACACACACCACCGCACACACACACGCCTCCAAATCACCCCACAACACTACCTAACATTCCTCCACACACCCAGACTCAAAAATCACTGACACGAGTGTCACAGACTCCCATCCCTTACAGAGTGCAAGAGCAGGTAGTTGTAACGGGGGTGGGGGGGATAGCTCTATCTTGTCCATTATTCCACCCCCCAGTTAACTAACGAGGCCGGGGGAAACAGCTCTCTCTAGTCCGTTATCCCGTCCCCAGTTAGCTAACCATTCTAGAGCACTCCCAGAGTTCCTAAGGCAACCTCTCTGGTTCAACACCTTGTAACCTAGGTATTCGACAACCTAGGTGCTAAGACTACAAGGCGCCGTCACTTGATCAGTTACCCGAAACTCTAGAGAGAACTCTAGAATACAGAATCATTGCCACAAACGTATAAGAGAAAACGAAAGGAAAGAAATGAATAGTGAAGTAATTAGTGAGGGCTTGGGGGTGAGAGGGAGAGAGGTGGGAGGAGCGAGGAGGGTCATTAGTTGAAAGTGAGAGTTTAGAGAGGGGGTGGAGGGAGAGGTGTAGATAGGTAGAAGTAGAAGAGTAGATAGTAGAAGACGAAATGCTGCCACCATCCATTCATGATCATTACATACAAGACAAGGAATGGAACTTGCCTGTATCACAAAATTCTCAAAGGATGTTATCAAGAGATCATTATTAGTATGGTCCCATCTTTATCATGTACTCATTCTAAACCATGAAACCAGTAACTACAGAGGCTTTCTCACCTCAACTCAAAATCTCTAGGGAACAAAGTTAAACACAATTTAAATAATAAATTCATAATTATATTTCACATGAAGTATCATAATTTAGCAATTCAATTAAAATGTTCAAGTTTAATATGCAAAGTGAGTCATCATCCAAGAATTCGAGAACCCTACAACTTGACTGCCCCTGATCATCACACAACATATGTAAACACGACCAAGTCACCTTAATGTTCACTCACCGAGGACTGAGTCTAAGTTGAATAGAGAGGGGGGGGGGGGGTCTGTAGTTGACAGAGACTGTCTCGCCCCTGCCGACCGACAGCCTCCCTGGTAGGGACGTCGTCTCTGCTCTCGTCTGCTGTTCTGTCTCTTAATGCTCTATGCTGGATAGCTCTCCGAGTTTATATTGGGGAACCTAGTAGCTAACTCCGCCCACAAATAGATAGCCTCCGGCACTACCAAGCCACTCCTTAAACGTCGGCTTGTTTGAAGGCTACCAGACTACAATTAAGAGCTTAGCGGAAGCAAGGTGAAATTCTCATGATCTGACCTCAGGTCACTTGAGGTCATTAACGCTTTGAGGTGTGAGATCTCAGGCAGACAACTGGCGCCTCTCCGATCCTTGTCTGTGACTCATGTACTCTATGTATGTATTAACCTAAACCAAACACTTTTACAGTGTTACATAGTCATGACAAGAATAATAGAGCACCTGGAGATTGATAGAGCACCTGGAGCGTAATAGAGCAACTGGAAAGCATAATAGAGTACCTGGAGCGTAATAGAGCACCTGGAAATGATAATAGAGCACCTGGAGTTTGATAGAGCACCTGGAGAGTAATAGAGCACCTGGAGAGTAATAGAGCACCTGGAGAGTAATAGAGCACCAGGAGAGTAATAGAGCACCTGGATAGGATAATAGAGCACCTGGAGCATAATAGAGCACCTAGATAGGATAATAGAGCACCTCGAGCATAATAGAGAACCTAGATAGGATAATAGAGCACCTGGAGAGGATAATACAGCACCTAAATTTAGAGGACAGAAGTCAAGAAATAACTTTATAAAGGCCTCCAAAGACCTCTTGATCAACCGGGCTGTGATTCCTTGTCAGACTTCATACAGTGACGCCTAACACGTATAAGAGAATGGCCACTGAAATGCTCCAAGAAAAACATGTCTGGGTAGCCTGCATGTTCCTAGATTGCCAAAAGCAGTTGGAACTGTTTTTGACAATATCTCGAGAAATTGGACTTTCTCGAGGACTTTCTCCAGAAAGTCCCGGGCGACAGGATGGCGAGGCGCGCTAGGAACACTGGGAAAAAGTGTGTAATAAAGGTAGAATAGGTAATAAAAAGGGGGGATAGGATAAAGAGGAGAATATTGAGCAGGGAATGGGAGTACCTGACAGATTGGAAACAGAGGGGGGGGGGGGGGGGGAGACACGGCCAAAGTGGAGGTCTCGGGCTGGAAGGACGTGATTAGTGGAGTCCCGCAAAGTGTGGTGCTAGGACCGACGCTTTTCATAGTTGGTATGGCTAGTTAGTGAGTTCCTACATGTTAGTGTTTGTTAATGTAGAACTAACGAGGAATGTTGAACTAACGAGTAGAATTAACGAGGAATGTAGAACTAACGAGGAATGTAAAACTAACGAGGAATGTAAAACTAACGAGGAATGTAGAACTAACGAGGAATGTGGAACTAACGAGGAATGTGGAACTAACGAGGAATGTAGAACTAACGAGGAATGTGGAACTAACGAGGAATGTTGAACTAACGAGTAGAATTAACGAGGAACGTAGAACTAACGAGGAATGTAGAACTAACGAGGAATGTAGAACTAACGAGGAATGTGGAACTAACGAGGAATGTGGAACTAACGAGGAATGTAGAACTAACGAGGAATGTAAAAACAGAGGAGGACTATAGAAAATTGCAGGAAGACCTTGACAAACTCTAGGAGTGGGCAGATAAATGGTTGTTAGAATTAAACTTCAACAAGTGCCGGGTAATGAAGAGGGGGAAATGAAGATGGAAGACCTTAAGGACACATAAGGGGAAGAAAACTACAGCAATGTGAGAAAACAAAATGATCTTGGGTGTGTGGATATGTCTCAAGACAAGCACCAGAAGCGCGCACATTAACAGGGTGCCGTCGACACCATACAGACACTAACAAACATAAAAACGGAAATTATCAGTTGAAATTTCAACTCAAAACAATCTACGCAGCCAATAGGAAGCCAGCTCTCAAATGAGCAGCACCAACCACATCCGGATCTTGTGAAACAGATTTGTGTCAGAGTTACATGGATTATGGTATGGTAGACACGCTAAGGAGACTATATCTCATAACCCATGGAGCAGAAACAGAGGAAGCATGATCACTACATACAAGATTCTAAGAGAAGTCCAGTAGGCGGGACATGCCAGCCCACACTTCCCAGACGCCACTGATGGGTTATCTTGAGGTTATCTTGAGATAATTGGTGATAATATTGATAATAGGAGATGAGTGAGAATACTTGGTGGGGTAGAAATAGCCTAAGCTACTCTATCCCTTTGAGATGTATTTATTGCTTATCTCAGTAAACATACTTGAACTTGAACTTGAGTGAGAGTATGCGGCCCTACATCCCTGGCGGGGCGGGTAATGGGGGTCAGCCCCTGACACCTAAGGTCATGACCCCGGGACCACGTGGAGGTCACCACAGGTCGAGTAAGGCCGGCTTGAGAGGAAGTAGTTTGGCCTCGAACCAGACCTAGAGGTGTTAGTGTGCTCCAGAGTGAGGGGAGGTGAGGGCGCTAGAGTGAGGGGAGGTGAGGGCGCTAGAGTGAGGGGAGGTGAGGACCCTAGAGTGAGGGGAGGTTAACAGGGAGACATTTCACCTGAGGGCAACCATCTCTAGTGGCCTCGACAGGGACAGAAAGCCGGCTGCTTATCAAACTCCCCCCCCCTCCCTTTGTTCCCAAGGAGTTTTTATATCTAAATTTTAAATGGAGTTTATGGCCTTTTGGGTACAAACACAGCTCCTGTTTTCTGCCTTATATATGGGAGAGATACATAATAATTTACACGTGGAAAATATTAGAGGGGCTGGTCCCAAACCTGCACACAGAAATAACACCACATGAGACCAGAAGGCATGGCAGGATGTGCAGAATACCCCCGTTGAAGAGCAGAGGTGCAACAGGTACTCTGAGAGAGAACGCTGTCAACATTAGAGGCCCGAGACTGTTTAACACGCTTCCACTACACGTAATGGGCATAACTGGCCGACCCCTCACAGTGTTCAAGAGAGAACTATCATCATCAGAGGCCCGAGACTGTTTAACACGCTTCCACTACACGTAATGGGCATAACTGGCCGACCCCTCACAGTGTTCAAGAGAGAACTATCATCATCAGAGGCCCGAGACTGTTCAACACGCTTCCACTACACATAAGGGGCATAACTGGCCGACCCCTCGTAGTGTTCAAGAGAGAACTTGACAAACACCTCCAAAGGATACCTGATCAACCAGGCTGTGACTCATACGTCAGGCTGCGAGCAGCCGCACCTAACAGCCTGGTTGACCAGTAAAGCAACGAGGAGGCCTGGTCAGAGATTGGGCCGCGGATACGTTGATCCATGGAAGGGTAAGGGCTACCAAAGGCCTCTCCAGTAATGTCATAATTTGCAAATGAAATTGAGTTTTTTTCTACCACAGACGTGGCCACAGATTTACAATGCTAACCAGCATATATACATTTAGTTGATGCAACCTGCATTCTTGCAAGCTGCCACCAGTCGAGGGATTAATGAAAAATGCTGCAAATTACAATACCTGTTGCAGTATGGGGCTCGTGGGGTTATCTTGGGGTTATCTTGAGTTGATTTCGGGGCTTTAGTGTCCCCGCGGCCCGGTCCTTGACCAGGCCTCCATCCCTAGGAAGCAGCCCGTGACAGCTGACTAACACCCAGGTACCTATTTACTGCTAGGTAACAGGGGCATTCAGGGTGAAAGAAACTTTGCCCATTTGTTTCTGCCTTGTGCGGGAATCGAACCCGCGCCACAGAATTACGAGTCCTGCGCGCTATCCACCAGGCTACGAGGCCCTGGGGTGCTGATAATACCCAATGGCCGCCCCCCTAAATCTCTTAATTTGTGTAGAGGTTGGAACGTTTATGAATAAAAAGGTGTCTAATAACTTCAGGGAAATTTGTTCTCAAGTTGTTGTTGTTACAGATTTAGCTACTCAGAACGAAGTGTCCATGTAGCACGGGCTATGGTGAGCCCGTAAACCTCTTCTTCTCAAACGAGCCATGTGGCGCCGGATACCGGGTCAGGGAGGGGTGACAAGGGGTCAGGGAGGTGACCACAAGACCCCTCGTGGTCACAGGGACCCACAAGGGGACAGGGGAGGGGGTCACAAGGGGTTGACAGGTCCACAACCGGTCACCACACTCTCCCCTCACTGTCATATCTCTAAATCCGGAATTGACAGTACACAGACACCCCTCTCCCCCCATCCCCCCAGCTCAGAGGTCGTAATACTGAGGGGGCCCGGGTTCGATTCCCGTCCGAGGCAGAAACAAATGGGCAGTTTCTTACACCCTGATTCTCCTGTTCACCTAGCAGTAAATAGGTTCCTGGGAGTTAGACAGCTGTTACAGGCTGCTTCCTGTGTGTGAGTGTGTGTGTGTGTGGTAGAGACAAATATATGTAGTAGACATAATATAGGAAAAAAATAGATTGGTTAGAAAGGCGGGGTCCAAGAGCTAATAGCTCGATTCTGCACACAAATAGTAAATACACACATGTTAAGTCTTGATGACGTCTCTCACTCTTCTTAATTATTTCAGAAAAAAATTAATCGATATAAAAAATACACCTAAAATATAAATACAATTACGAAAATAGTTGAAAAGAATACTAAAAAGTGTGAAAATTGGGTGAGTAACCTTGAAGATACAATGAAAATTGGGTGAGTAACCTT
Source organism: Procambarus clarkii (assembly GCF_040958095.1). Classification (NCBI taxonomy): domain Eukaryota; kingdom Metazoa; phylum Arthropoda; class Malacostraca; order Decapoda; family Cambaridae; genus Procambarus; species Procambarus clarkii. The sequence continues at coordinate 11,694,691 of NC_091241.1, read as the reverse complement.
GAAGATACAATGAAAATTGGGTGAGTAACCTTGAAGATACAATGAAAATTGGGTGAGTAACCTTGAAGATACAATGAAAATTGGGTGAGTAACCTTGAAGATACAATGAAAATTGGGTGAGTAACCTTGAAGATACAATGAAAATTGGATGAGTAACCTTGAAGATACAATGAAAATTGGGTGAGTAACCTTGAAGATAGTGAAAATTGGATGAGTAACCTTGAAGATACAATGAAAATTGGGTGAGTAACCTTGAAGATACAATGAAAATTGGGTGAGTAACCTTGAAGATACAATGAAAATTGGATGAGTAACCTTGAAGATACAATGAAAATTGGGTGAGTAACCTTGAAGATACAATGAAAATTGGGTGAGTAACCTTGAAGATACAATGAAAATTGGGTGAGTAACCTTGAAGATAGTGAAAATTGGATGAGTAACCTTGAAGATAGTGCAAATTGGGTGAGTAACCTTGAAGATACAATGAAAATTGGGTGAGTAACCTTGAAGATAGTGAAAATTGGGTGAGTAACCTTGAAGATAGTGAAAATTGGGTGAGTAACCTTGAAGATACAATGAAAATTGGGTGAGTAACCTTGAAGATACAATGAAAATTGGGTGAGTAACCTTGAAGATACAATGAAAATTGGGTGAGTAACCTTGAAGATACAATGAAAATTGGGTGAGTAACCTTGAAGATACAATGAAAATTGGGTGAGTAACCTTGAAGATACAATGAAAATTGGGTGAGTAACCTTGAAGATACAATGAAAATTGGGTGAGTAACCTTGAAGATACAATGAAAATTGGGTGAGTAACCTTGAAGATAGTGAAAATTGGATGAGTAACCTTGAAGATAGTGCAAATTGGGTGAGTAACCTTGAAGATACAATGAAAATTGGGTGAGTAACCTTGAAGATAGTGAAAATTGGGTGAGTAACCTTGAAGATAGTGAAAATTGGGTGAGTAACCTTGAAAATTGGGTGAGTAACCTTGAAGATAGTGAAAATTGGGTGAGTAACCTTGAAGATACAATGAAAATTGGGTGAGTAACCTTGAAGATACAATGGAAATTGGGTGAGTAACCTTGAAGATAGTGAAAATTGGGTGAGTAACCTTGAAGATAGTGAAAATTGGGTGAGTAACCTTGAAGATACAATGGAAATTGGGTGAGTAACCTTGAAGATAGTGAAAACTGGCCGAGTAACCTTGAAGATAGTGAAAATTGGGCGAGTAATAGTGATGAGTGTGAAGTTGTGTCATGGTGAGGACATGTCAACACCTCCCCCCCCCCTCCCACCCCATCCTCCCCCCTCCACCGTGGGTAACAAGATCCTTGTGAGGGGAGGGAAGGGGAAGGTGGTAGGTTCCTAAGGAGGTCATTACCACCCTTCAGTGGGTAATCTGGTGGGAAAGGGGAAGGTGGTGTGTGGGGGGGGGGGCTTTAGAGGGGAAACGATGGTTGAAGGGGGTGGTGTGAGGGTTGGGGGGGGAGACTGTGCGGTGAGGGGTAAGTTAGCGTTGTGGTGAGGGGGAACCTGTGAGGAGGGGATGGGGTGTGAGTAGTGGTGAGGGGTGGCGGTTAATGAGGTCACTGCTGTGGTGAGGGGGGGGGGTTGTGGGAGATTGGGAGGGGAGGGGAGAGAGGGGTGGAAAAGCTATCCTGAGAATATGGGTTGTGAAGAGGGGAAGTAGTGATGATGGGTGTGAGAAGGTTGTGAAGAGGGGGGGTAGGATAACTGGAGCAGTGTGAGGAAGGTAGGATAACCAGAGCAGTGTGAGGGGGAGTAGGATAACCAGAGCAGTGTGAGGGGGAGGTAGGATAACCAGAGCAGTGTGAGGGGGAGGTAGGATAACCAGAACAGTGTGTGAGGATTCAGGATATAACACCTCATACAGGTACGCACTAATGACCGTTACTATGTCGTAAGATCACACTAACAAACATGAATGTCTGGCAAGATCATACACACTCTTACGTCTCAAACGTTCCCGTGAGGAGGCACCTCCCCCCCCCCCCCATGTATCCATGACCCCCTCGGCCCGATCTCTGACCTCACCTCCTGGCTGGTGGTCTGATCAATAAATAGAGTAACAAACAGGAGAATTTCGGATAATTCGATAATTATTTGGGTTTTAATAAACAAAAATTGAATAGCGGATAATAATGCCAGTTATTGAATGTTTGAAAAGGGATAATTCACGCTAAAGGGGAGAGAGAGAGAGAGAGAGAGAGAGAGAGAGAGAGAGAGAGAGAGAGAGAGAGAGAGAGAGAGAGAGAGAGAGAGTCAGACAGACAGAGAGGACAGAGAGGAGAGGCAGTCTGCCTGACAGTTAGACACATGATCTCTGGTTCATGATCTTACATACCTGGCCTGCACACCTGGTCCACCCCACAATACACCACCACCATACCTGGCACACCTTACCTTCTCAACCCTTCAGCAGACACCCATACACGTCTATACACCACCATACACCACACCAGTAAGACGCAATGCTTTACCATACACCACCAAGCCATAACCTCCAGAAAATACTACCATATATAATGCAACACTGCAACCTCTTGCAAGACATCCAAGGAAGATGCCCCCTGAAGCCTCCATCAGCAACACAGAATGACACATATATAAGGGAGTAAATAATCTTAAAATAATTACATTTAAACAAGGATACAGTGGCATACAGTTAAAGAGATAAGTACAGTAGAATACCCACAGACACGAGTATATATAAGTGTTGTGTATATATAACTCATATATACACGAGTATATATGAGTATATATAAGCCCAAGTGTTGATGTCACCCAATAATCAAATGATCATGTCTTCTGCAGAGCCTTTCATGTGGCAAAGGTTTGCAAACTGCACCAGATTGAACGATTTGGTAAAACATCCTATGTTGACCTGTCAACAGACCTGTTGTCTGTTGTCTGACAGACAGACAGACATGTCTGTCTGTCTGTCTGTCTGACCTGTGTGACAGACCTGTCACATGCAGTATCAAACTAATGCCTCCATTACCCTTGTGTCTTTTTGTCGTGGTGTGTTTGTGTATGTGTGGTGTGTTGAGTGCAAGTGGTGTGTTGAGTGCAAGTGGTGTGTTGAGTGCAAGTGGTGTGTTGAGTGCAAGTGGTGTGTTGAGTGCAAGTGGTGTGTTGAGTGCAAGTGGTGTGTTGAGTGCAAGTGGTGTGTTGAGTGCAAGTGGTGTGTTGAGTGCAAGTGGTGTGTTGAGTGCAAATGGTGTGTATTGAGTGTGTGTGGTATGATTCCCTATGTGTTTACTAGTTGTGTGGGTGTGTTTACTATGTGTGTGTGTTTTGAGTCGTGCATAAAGAGGTACAATGCTTCTTGCCCAGGATTGGTTCAGGCAATTTCTCTCTTTAATCTTGCCATATAGATGGTTCCTCATCTGTGCAATCGTTAGAACCTTTTATATTTCTCTCTGTTGCTCTCGCAAAAAAAAAAAGGAAATCGGGTAGTCACACTTACACCATAATATCTAAAACACATATCTAAAAACTGAGCCCAGAATGGGCAATGGGAACCTCAAGTCGACTTACAATGAACCTCAAGTCGACTTACAATGAACCTCAAGTCGACTTACAATGAACCTCAAGTCGACTTACAATGAACCTCAAGTCGACTTACAATGAACCTCAAGTCGACTTACAATGAACCTCAAGTCGACTTACAATGAACCTCAAGTCGACTTACAATGAACCTCAAGTCGACTTACAATGAACCTCAAGTCGACTTACAATGAACCTCAAGTCGACTTACAATGAACCTCAAGTCGACTTACAATGAACCTCAAGTCGACTTACAATGAACCTCAAGTCGACTTACAATGAACCTCAAGTCGACTTACAATGAACCTCAAGTCGACTTACAATGAACCTCAAATCAACTTACAATGAACCTCAAGTCGACTTACAATGAACCTCAAGTCGACTTACAATGAACCTCAAGTCGACTTACAATGAACCTCAAGTCGACTTACAATGAACCTCAAGTCGACTTACAATGAACCTCAAATCAACTTACAATGAACCTTAAATCAACTTACAATGAACCTCAAATCAACTTACAATGAAGCTCAAATCGACTTCCAATGAACCTCAAATCGACTTACAATGAACCTTAAATCGACTTACAATGAAGCTCAAATCGACTTACAATGAAGCTCAAATCGACTTACAATGAACCTCAAATCGACTTACAATGAACCTTAAATCGACTTACAATGAAGCTCAAATCGACTTACAATGAACCTCAAATCGACTTACAATGAACCTCAAATCGACTTACAATGAACCTCAAATCGACTTACAATGAACCTCAAATCGACTTTCAATGAACCTCAAATCGACTTACAATGAACCTCAAATCAAGAGTACATTGCTTCTTAATAATAGAGCACAGTTACCCTAACCTAGGTACAATGATCATGAAATACAGTTACACCCCAAAAAACAGTCAAAATCACCTCCAAAGAAGGTGAGAATAAGGCCAAAAACAGTCAGATTTTTCAAGCCATGGTTAAACTGGCCTCCCAAATCAACCGTTCAGTGATTTCAAGGGAACAATGTACCCTATAAATTTGGGTTCAATGATTTTCAAAATACGGGTACGACGACCTCCCAATCACGTGGTTCAGTGACCCAAGGAACACAAGCGAAATGATACTTGAAGTGTGCGAGAGACTGCGGGCTCACCATAGCCCGTGCTACCTGGAACTTCGAGTTTAACTACCTAGATAACTATAGAATAATCACCTAGATAACTATAGAAACATTGAGTCAGATCCTGCAAATTCTCCTAGTGAAGAACTGTTTAACAATCACTATAAGATAATTAAGAGCAGAACCCAAATGCATTAAACTCACAGTTAGTCCGAAAGGCAGAGCCCAGGAGATGGCGCCTCACTCAGCCAGCCCATCTAGGTGAGGGCGCGCAAGAAGCACCGAACAGTTAGCAGTAAATCAAACAAACTATCATGGTTTTTTTAAAAGCTAATGATCCGGCATGATTTACACTGTGAATCAGGTTTTAAGAAAAACACACAGTGTCGAATGTGAGATTATTGGGTACAGGTGTTGGCCGCGGCGGCTACTCCGCTACCCACCGGTGTGACCCCCAGTACACCTGACCCCCAGTACATCTGATCCCAGTACACCTGACCCCAGTACATCTGACCCCAGTACACCTGCCCCCAGTACATCTGACCCCCAGTACACCTGACCCCCAGTACACCTGACCCCCAGTACATCTGACCCCCAGTACA